>NC_084636.1:9500101-9512601 GCF_033978795.1 Nerophis ophidion | reverse complement strand
TAAATTAGAATTATACATAATATTGGATATGGAGAACATACAAACACTTTATTTATTAAGACAAATATTGAAATTCAACAGTTTGGTGCATTTGTAAACTACTAAAAATGATGTACAAAGCAAACTATAACCTGCTGCTCGAGAATGTAGAACAATTTTCCTCAACAAAGCAATTAGCTACTTGCTGCCACCTGTAATATTCTTAGGTAATACGATCTCCGAGCGGTCCCTGAAGTATACACAAACATGATTGGCCCAAGGGACTTTCTGTTATATCGTTGCCCGAAAATGTGATGTGTTATTCCCAAGGAATAAAAAGTACTCTTAGCGGCACCTCGTGTGTTGGTTCAACTTACTTCCAAAATACGGACAATAGGTAGAAAATGGATGGATGGAACAAGACACCACCTACTGGTATGGAAGAGTTACATTGTTACTCTGACTGCACAGACACTCAACTACTGCACATTATTTGCGAATTATATTTATTGGTTTGCAAACAAATATTTTCCCGACCAATTAGGTGAACTTGCATAATTTCCCACGGCACACCAAACAATATTTCACGGTACACTAGTGTGCCCCACACACATGATACGAGCGTGCCATCTAGTGGCTGTATAATGTATAACATCTATAGCAACACAGCATGTTTTTTGAGACCCGTGTCACGTGATCTCAAACTTGACACCTCATTGGTTGGCTCTGAGATATGCTCGCTTGCTTTGGTCTTACCTTGCTTTTTGAAGCGGGGAATTTTTCGACACAAAATGTTTTAACATGGATTAAAAAAAAAAATTACACTATTTTTAAACAATGAATTTTAAAACACTGAATTTTGTTTCAATGAAATAGTTAGCATACTTTGAAAATTGAAACGCCAAAAAATCTGTTACATAAATTCAGAGTCCAAAAATAAAAAACCTTTCGTAATAAAAACACAAATTAACCTCCGTAGAAATCTGTTGGCCAGGAATACGTTTGTGGTAAAATTTTATGACGCGCCCTGTGACTAAAAATGTATTTTCGCCCTTTTTTTGCGCTGTTGATTCCTACAGAGCAGGGGTGTCGAACTCATTTTAGATGGGGGGGCCATATGGAGAATAATCTACTCCCAAATGGGCCGGACTGGTGAACTCACGGCACGATAACTTAAAAATAAACACAACTTCATATTGTTTAAGTTGATTAAAAATAGATGCTGTTGTTGATTTTTTTTTTTTACACTTACATATTGCGGTTAATAGTATTCTACATTTATTTGTCGTCGTTTATTCTTTCTGAAAAAATGATGTCAAAATGTTCATCAGTCAACTCATTGGTGTTCATTTTCAATCTATCAAGATTAAAAAAATATCAAAATCAAATTACTGGATGTTATTTATGTAGTTTGCTCTTTTTACTTGACTGGTGCAATGAAATGTGTTTTATTTTATTTTTATTTTTTTTAACATATGTAGCATCATCTACAACAGGGGTCGGCAACCAAAAATGTTGAAAGAGCCATATTGGACCAAAAATACAATAACAAATCCGTATGGAGCCGCAAAAAATGAAAAGCCATATTACATACAGATGGTGTGTCATGAGATATAAATTGAATTAAGAGGACTTAAAGGAAACTAAATTTGCTCAAATATAGCTACACCAAGTCAAGTATTCCATATATACATATATATATATATATATATATATACATATATATATATATATATATATATACAAGAAATAAAAGAAATACTTGAATTTTAGTGTTCATTTATTTACACATTTACACACACATAACACTCATCTACTCATTGTTGAGTTAAGGGTTGAATTGTCCATCCTTGCTTTTCTAACCATATGCATGTACAGTAGATGGCAGTATTGTCCTGTTTAACAACATTGCTGATTACGGCAGACAAACTGCTTTACGGTAGATGAAAACGGACTGCTGTGTTTGTGTTGTTACAATAAACCACATAGGAAACCAAGAACTCGTCCTCGATCATTCTACAGTTATAACGTCATTGGGCAGACACGCTCTTTATATTGTGGGAAAGCGGACGTGAAAACAGGCTGTCGACACGTCACTGAGGTCCGCATGGAGCTGGAGGGGGCGTGGCCTCCAGCTCCGCCTGAATTTCGGGAGATTTTCAGGAGAAAATTTGTCCCGTGAGGTTTTCGGGAGAGGCGCTGAATTTTGGGAGTCTCCCGCAATATTTTGGTACAGGTACCAGCTTTTCGATACTTTTGTAAATAAAGGGGACCACAAAAATGGCATTTTTGGCTTTATTTTAACAATATAGTGTGTGTGACTGCTGTTTTTCTTGTTGTGTATTTCTGTAACTGTTTCGGTCACTTTTGGAAAATAAATTTTAATCCCAAAGAGATTTTATAAACATGATATTGTAAAGATCACATAAAATGGTACCATATACCATATCCTTTCCCATATGCACTGACAAACAGATCCCTATTTTTTGAGGAAAAAGAAGAAAAAACACACAATATACAACGAATACATCAAAAACAATGTCTGACAAAATGTGAATGCGCAATTGCACAACTCTTACCTGGCGTTTACGTCTGAACTACTTTACCACATGCCTGAGCAATGTCTATTAAAAAAGACTTGCAAACAAACGGCTCGCGAGCGCAAATCGTTCGCTTGAAGGAGCCGTTCAAAAGAGTCGACTCGTTTGCGAACGTCACATCACTGGTGTGCTGTTTGAACGTCATTTCGCACAACATTTGACACGTCAAATACAGCGTTTTTTTTTTTTGTCAAAGGCGTCACGAAATAACATCATGCTGAACATTACTGAGCGTGTAATACAAGTCTCATGTATTTATTTGATCTTTTAATGGCGGACGTAATGGACGACGTACATGGCTAGGAATGGGACAGAGAAGCGGAAACTAAGGCGAATAGTTGAGCAATATTTTTTAGATATAACAATAAATAAATGTTTATAATAATATTTAGAGTCTTTTCGCTATAGTATTTAATTTTTTTTGTACATTTCGCGCTGTTTGATACTTCCGGGTGTATGTCGTGACGTCACGCAACGTTGTGATTGAGTCCATGTGAAGACGACCCTGCAATGTAAAAAAACCAACACATTTCTATACAATATTATATATATATATATATATATATATATATATATATATATATATATATATATATATATATATATATATATATATATATACATATACCATCGATCTTCTGAAATCCACATGATGCTGTTTTTTTTTCTCAATTTCAGGATGAAGACAAACGAGCAGCCTCCCAATGCTGACAGCATTGGAACAAAGTAAGACTAAAAACACTTTATTGTCTCGAATGTCCTTTTTTTAAACTCAAAATCAAGTGGGGCATCCTTTTTATCACCGAATAGAATAGCATATTGAACAGACTGCAAAGACAACTATTTTTTGCAAATATTAGCTCATTTGGAATTTGATGCCTGCAACATGTTTCAAAAAAGCTGGCACAAGTGGCAAAAAAGACTGAGATAGTTGAGTAATGCTTGTCAAACACTTATTTGGAACATCCCACAGGTGAACAGGCTAATTGGGAACAGGTGGGTGCCATGATTGGGTATATAAGCAGCTTCCATGAAATGCTCAGTCATTCACAAACAAGGACGGCGCGAGAGTCGCCACTTTGTGAACAAATGTGTGAGCAAAGTGTCGAAGAGTTTAAGACCATTTCTCAACTAGCGATTGTAATTTTGTGACACAAATTTTTGACACTTAGAAAAAAATCCAGATTTTTTGACACTTGGAAAAATTCCGACTTTGTGACACCTCGAAAAAATCCTGATTTTTTGGACACTTGGAAAAAATCCTGACTTTGTGACATTTGGAAAAAATGCCAACTTTTCAAAATCTTGACGTTTTGAAACTTTAAAAAATTCCTGACGTTTTGACACTCGGAAAAAAATCCCAATGTTTTGACACTTGACAAAATCCCGACGTTTTAACACTTGGAAAAAATCCCGACGTTTTGACACTTGGAAAAAATGTAGACTTTTTGACACTTGGAAAAAATCTCGACTTTGTGACACTTGGAAAAAATCCCAACGTTTTGAGACTTGGAAAAAAATCCCAATTTTTTGACACTTGGAAAAAATTCAAATTTTTTGACACTTGGGAAAAAAAAACGATTTTTTGACACTTGGAAAAAATCCAGACTTTTTGACACTTGGAAAAAATCCAGACTTTTTGACACCTGCAAAAAAAATCCAGATTTTTTGACACTTGGAAAAAAATCCAGACTTTTTGACACTTGGAAAAAATCCAAACTTTTTGACACTTGGTCGAAAATCCTAACTTTTTGAAACCCGGAAAAAATCCAGACTTTTTGACACGGAAGAAAATCCAGACTTTTTGACATTTGGAAAAAAATCCCAATTTTTTGTTACTTGGAAAAAATCCTGACTTTGTGACACTTGGAAAAAATCAATTTTTTTTGACACTTGGAAAAAATCTTGACTTTGTGAAACTTGGAAAAAATCCCAACGTTTTGACACTTGGAAAAAAAAAATCCCAATTTTTTGACACTTGGAAAAAAAATCCCAATTTTTTGACACTTGGAAAAAAATCCCAATTTTTTGACACTTGGAAAAAATCCAAATTTTTTGACACTTGGAAAAAATCTAGACTTTTTGACATTTGGGAAAAAAATCCAGACTTTTTGACATTTGGAAAAAAATCCCAATTTTTTGTTACTTGGAAAAAATCCTTACTTTGTGACACTTGGAAAAAATCAATTTTTTTTGACACTTGGAAAAAATCTTGACTTTGTGAAACTTGGAAAAAAATCCCAACGTTTTGACACTTGGAAAAAAAAATCCCAATTTTTTGACACTTGGAAAAAATCTAGACTTTTTGACATTTGGGAAAAAAATCCAGACTTTTTGATACTTAAAAAAAAATCCCAATTTGTTGGCACTTGAAAAAAATCCCGACTTTGTGACACTTGGAAAAAATCCAAAGTTTTTCACTGTAAAATATAGATTACGTTTTTTTTTTTGCAGTGCACCGTGGCTGTTTTTAATTTGTATCCACGTACCCTCTATGACAGGGGTTGTTTTAATCCGCACTGTCTGAGTTTTGAGGAATATATAGTCCGGAAAATACGGTACTAAAAAAAAAAAAAGTATTTTATCAACACACAGGCCACATAAAATGCTGTGCAGGCCAGATCTGGCCCCCGGGCCTTGAGTTTGACACCTGTGCTCTGCCAATTTGCATAGCCCTCTTTGGGAACCTAAGATGGAAAGGCTTTGGAGCAAACCTGGAAGAAATAAAATCCCTAAACTTTCACCACTTGAGGACTGGAACGATACACCGGAGTCACGAGAGAATGGAATGGTTGTAAAATGCCCTCATTTGTCTTGTCTCTCTCTCTTGGTCAGTTTGAGATCTCGGACTCCTACAGAGAAAGGATATCCTCTTTGGTGGAGCTGGATATCGTCGTCCATGTCATCCGCGTCTAAGCGCGTCGGCTGCCTGACCGGACTCCTGGTTTCAGATCTGATTTTGCTCCTCTGTGTCGTCGTTGGCATCTTTAAGATCACCTGGAAGCTGGACCAGGTCCAGAACCAACTGGCCGCCAATGACGATTTCGTGCAACACATCAGTTTTTTCCTGAGTGAGCGCCAGCGTTTCCTGTGTGCGCACCAGGACTTCGTGCAGCAGTACAAGCAGTTCGAGCCCAAGCTGATATTGCCGGAGAACATGCAAGACGAGCCGCAGAAACGCGTGCCGGTGGAGCAGCGGATGGACGCCAGTCTGACCGCCATGCAGCTCTTCTTAAAAGCGCATCTTTCGGAGATATCGCAACAAGAGCGGCGGTTGGACGCCAGTCTCCGCGCCATACTACTTGAGCAGCAGTACTTAATCGCGACCCTCAACTCTGACGAAAAACACACCCAAACACTGTTGAGTCAACGCCTGACGGCCACAGGAAGAAACAGTCTGAGAAAAAGTCGGGTTTCTGACCAGGAGGACATTGAAGGGCTCCAAGATAATTCCGTCGTGCTGAGCAGCAGTCTGAGCGCCCTGCTTCGCCGCAAGGAAAACACCCAGGATGAAATAGGTCACCTGCGTCAGGATTATGACAACGTGGGTGAGTGCATGTTCACCTGCAAGGGCTTGTTCGACACAGTCCATGCGGTGCTGGGGGCGCAAAGTCAACTCGGACAGCAGATGACGCAAATATCGTCCGACACGACAAAGCAAGGCGAAACACTCGACAGCCTCAACGACACCTCGGATCCATCCAAACTACAGCCGTGTGACTGCTGCGACGACGGTTGGGAGCCCCACTCTATAAATTGCTACAAATTGGTCACTGTGCCGTTACCGATGACGAAAGCTAAAAAGGAGTGCGAGGATCAGGGTGCCGAACTCCCCCAAGTGGAAGACCGAGCCGAGCAGAAGTTCATCTCGCGGTTCATTTACGATGTAAAACTAAAAACCGAAGAACTTGAAAAGGATTTGGAGGACCGCAAGAAAACGAAAGGTATTTCCGCCTGGATCGGCTTAGGCGACGACAAGAACGAAGGACATTTCAAGTGGCTTAACGGCCAAAATTTGACTGAGCCCATTTTTTGGAGGATCGGGGAACCCAATAACTTCAAGAACAGATACGGCAATGATCAAGACTGCGTGGTTATTTTGCCCCCGGATGATATGATAAAAGACGAATTTGAGACATGGAAGGACACGCAGTTTAACACGTGGGACGATCTCGCTTGCAAAAACAGACGATTCTATCTGTGCAAGAAGTTAAGGGAAAAAGGTACCTAAGCCTTTGTAACTCAAATTATCCCGGCCTGTTGGAAATGAATGGAAATCGATTCAGTCTGTTTTGAGCCCTCCTAAAACGTTTTACTTCAAGTTAAAGGCCTACTGAAACCCACTACTACCGACCACGCAGTCTGATACTTTGTATATCAATGATGAAATATTAACATTGCAACACATGCCAATACGGCCGGTTTAGTTTACTAAATTGCAATTTTAAATTTCCAGCGGAGTTTCTTGTTGAAAACGTCACGGAATGATGACGCGTGTTTGTGACGTTATTTGTTGTAGCGGACATTTTAGCCCAGCACCACTTACGGCTAAAAGTAGTCTCTTTTCATCGCATAATTACACAGTAATTTGGACATCTGTGTTGCTGAATCTTTTGCAATTTGTTCAATTAATAATGGAGACTACAAAGAAGAATGCTGTTGGTGTATTGCAGCTGCCTTTAGCAACCGAAACACAGCCGGTGTTTCTTTGTTTGTTGTGAAGCTTTAGCGAACATGTTCCTCTACCACATGTCAACCAGCAAGTTTTTGGATGAGAAAATTGTGATATTAAGTCGGCTCTCACCGGAGACTTGTGCGGAGTTAGCGTCCTCCTGCAGCAGCTGTCAATTGGCTCCTCCATTGGCTTCTTTCAGAGACACTGGCGGTCACCGCAGCCCTCCGACTTTCAGGTATGACTTTATAATCTCACTAAAACACTATTAACACAATAAGCAGATAAGGGATTTTCCAGAATTATCCTAGTAAATGTGTATAATAACATCTTAATCGTTTCCAATGCCATCCACGAGTCTTTCATCCTCGCTCAAATTAATGGGGAAATTGTCGCTTTCTCGGTCTAAATTGCTCTTGCTGCTGGTGGCTATGATTACAAACAATGTGAGGATGTGGGGAGCCCTACAACCCGTGACGTCACACGCACATCCTCTGCTACTTCCGGTACAGGCAAGGCTTTGTTTTTATTAGCGACCAAAAGTTGCAAACTTTATCGTCAATGTTCTCTACTAAAACCTTTCAGCAAAAATATGGCAATATCGCGAAATGATCAAGTATGACACATAGAATGGACCTGCTATCCACGTTTAAATAAGAAAATCTAATTTCAGTAGGACTTTAAAGTACCAATGATTGTCAAACACACAATAGGTGTGGTGAAATTTGTCCTCTGCATTTGACCCATTCCCTTGTTCCACCCCCTGGGAGGTGAGGGGAGCAGTGAGCAGCAGCGGTGGCCGCGGTCGGGAATCATCTTTGGTGATTCAATCCCCAATTCCAACCCTCGATGCTGAGTGCCAAGCAGGGAGATAATGGGTCCCGTTTTTATAGTCTTTGGTATGACTCGGCCGGGGTTTGAACTCACAACCTACCGCATATTCAAATACGGCATAGCACCGGTAGTCGCAAGCTGGCGACGAGGGAAGGTAATGGTTAGCTGGCAATTAGCTAGGGAACAGCTCTGGTCCAGCGTCAAGCTGTGGCCACCACAGGGCCATTATTGCACGACAATGTTTGAAGTAGCGTTACGCAGGTGTAAAAAGAAGTTGGCATACCGATTCCTAGTTGGCCACTAGAATTCTAAATCGGCAGCTGACAGCAAGGGCGATTAATCGCTAAAGGTGACATTTCGTCAGCGATCACTCGAAAGGAGTACGATTTTCCTCCTGTTGGTGGGATTTCCTTCAGGAGAACTCCTGTAAGTGGAATCTTTTAAAGTGGGGAGACTGGTGCACAGACAGCCACCACACTGTTCTTGGCAAATAGAAACCCAGGGTCCAAAGGCATGGAGACCAAGACAATTGGGGGACCATATTTGCTGCAGCCTTCATCCGACTTTGTGACCGTTGTGGAGCTTCTATGCAACAGTCATCCGTTCACTCCGCTGTTGAGGTCTTTTTCGACAATGGAGACGCGCAGACTCCAACGTCACTTCTTCGCTGTGGTTGAGGTGTATCCGGTAGCAAGGGAAACAAACCCAGGACGACCGGCACCTCCTCACAGCTGCCGGCGCTCCGGTCTGTCGGAGGACCGCCTATGGTGTGCCTACTAGCACTTGCTTTTTTCTCAAGGTGTGCTCCCCTAGCCTTTTGTCTTCCCAGACTAACCCGCAAGGCAGCGGGGAAGGTGACAACTAGGGTGCTAATCACTAGTGGGAAATTAGCACACTAATTACTAACAGTGCCACTACTGGCGTGTTAATTGAATTGCCGCCAGGCATATATAGTATGTGTCTGCCTTGAATTACTGCCGGGTCAAACTCGTTTCGCAAAATAATTAGCGCATGGCAGGGTTTCCCACACATTCATTTATTTGTGGCGGCCCGCCACGAAAGAATTACGGCCGCCACGAAAAAATAAATAAATAAATAAATAAAATTAAAAAAATAAATTATTTTTTTGTTTTTTTTCGGCTTTTGACCCGCTCGACCGCTCATAAAAGCAATGGGACTCTGTCTGTGAATGGAGCTTATTGTTACATATTATATAACTATGTAGATATTATATAAATATGTACATAAAGTGTTGTAATTATATTCCAACTCCGCGTTCTTCTTGGTCATCGCCGCCACCAGCCGCTGCCTGTTTTGTGATAACTTTTATTCTCACATTTACTTACTCTGCTTTGCAAAAAATATATTTACCACGGTCAGGCCTGGGACCAAATAACAGCGATAAACAAGGTGTTGCTGTGGAACTCTTATTGTTTGGCTAGGAACCTGAGTGTAACCTTCAGGAGCCCGTCAAAATCCAGAGCCGGGGGGTGGCAGTAGTGGGGCAGTACAAGTACACGGGAGTCCACTTGAACAGGAGACTGGACTGGAAGGACAAGAGCAAAGCTGTATACAAGAAGGGCATGCATGAGCATACTTTTTTTTTCCCTGAGGAAGCTTGGGTCCTTTAACGTGTGCAGCAAGCTGTTGGAGATATTTTATCAGTCTGTTCTGGCCGGTGCCCTGTACTTTACAGTGGTTTGTCGGGGGAGGAGCACCAGCAAAAGGGACTTAAACCGGATTGAAAATTGATACGGAAAGCCGGCCAAACTTTTGGCACGCATTTGGAAGTGTTTGTGGGAGTGAGGAACAGGAGGACATGGGACAAACTGATGGCCATCATGGAAAATCCTGTCCACCAACTCCACCAGACAATTGCGGGACAGCGGAGCTCATACTCCCAACAGGCTCCTTCAGCTTTGTTCCCACAGTGTTCCATTCAAGAACTCCTTCATTCCGCACTCCATCCAGCTGTATAATCACTGGCCATGCAGCAATAGATGATATCTGTCTATTACCTGACACCTTTTTTGTTAGCTACCTCTCTTTGTTTATAATGTCTATTTTTTGTTCGATCTACTCTTGTACATGGTGATTGTTATATATTGTATATATTATATAATATAGTTATATATAATATACCAGGGGTAGGGAACCTATGGCTCTAGAGCCAGATGTGGCTCTTTTGATGACTGCATCTGGCTCTCAGATAAATCTTAGCTGACGTTGCTAAACACGATAAGTAATTCATAATTCCGCTGGTATTCACAGTGTTAAAAATAACGTTCAAAATATAAAACATTCTCATGCATTTTAATCCATCCATCCGTTTCTATCCCACCTGTTCAAGAAGTCGCATTAATGGTCAAAAGTATTTTATTTATTATTGGTTACTTTCAGAATAACAATGTTAAAAACAATAACAAATGCACGCATTTAGTTGTAGTAATTAGGGAAAGTACAAATAAAAGAGGAGGTGTAGAATTCTCTTGTCAGAGCGTGGGAGGACACTGTACACGGGTACAGGTTTACGCGTTTCTCCTCATTGAGCTAAATTGAATCCAGTCTTTGTTTAATTCCTTGGTTCTTGTTCTGTTTAATAGATGCCATCAGTGTTTGAACCTGCCAGTTGCATTTAGTATTAAAAATATTATACGGCTCTCAAGGAGATAGATTTTAAAATATTTGGCTTTCATGGCTCTCTCAGCCAAAAAGGTTCCCGACCCCTGTAATATACTGTATATATTATGTGTAAATATTACATATGTTATATTTTATATTGCTACTATGGTACATTTTTAGTCTTAATACCTGTATTATCCTTTCCATCTTTTGAAACTGAGCTACTGTGTGGAACAATTTCCCTTGTGGATCAATAAAGTTTTGTCTAAGTCTAAGTGTGTGCCTAAAATACAACCAATAAAAATAAAGATCAAGCATATTTAGTAGAAATTGAGAAATATTGGAATCTATACTGAACAAAAATTTAAACGCAACACTTTTGTTTTGGCTCCTATTTTTCATGAGTTGAATGCAAAGATCTACAATTTTTACTATATACATAAAATACCTTTTCCTCTCTAGTGAGCGTTTGTTCTTGGCCAAGATGAGCCATCCCACCTCACAGGTGTGGCAGATCAAGATGCTGACTCAGCAGCATGATTGTTGCACAGGTGGACCTTAGGCTGCCCACAATAAAAGGAAAAGAAAAGTGTTAGAAATCTACTGCAGTGAAGCCAAATAAAAACTGCTATGCGTCTACGGCATTAATTAAAACCGTAAACAAAACACAATATATAGGCAAAAAAAATATCTAATAAAATGCATAGAAAATTGTAATAACAGTATTCATTGTTAGAAGCGGCCCTCTTTGATTGATTGAATTGATTGAAACTTTTATTAGTAGATTGCAGAGTACAGTTTATATTATGTACAATTGACCACTAAATGGTAACACCCGAATAAGTTTTTCAACTTGTTTATGTCGGGGTCCACGTTAATCAATTCATAGTATCTCTGGGGCCAAACATAACCGCGATGTGGCCATCAGTGAATGGTGGCCATAATCAAGTCGATGTGGCTCTAAACAACAGTGTAGAGCAGGCTTACTTCACTGGCGGCCCAAAGCTTTTCAATTGGCCTGCCGAACATCACCCAAATAGGCTTGATAAAAACATCAAAACGCGGGTTGCTCCTGTATGCAGTACTCCCGCCACCCCACAGGGGGAAACAGCGAGGCATATGTGTCAACCCTTAAAAAATATCCTAATTAAATTGCAAAAAATACAACTTTTAACAGCAAAATATGAATGTAAAAGAAAGAGCAAGTGCTCCAGTCATTGTTTCCTGTTGGACCTTTTAAGCGACGGACACACTGTTCCACGCCAGCAACAACAGTAGAAATCCACACGACAAAACTTGATCACACCTTTTGGAAGTAGATGTACATAAAGATATTTACTTTTTCTTTGGAAATTTCTGACTTTGTCATGTATTTAAAAAAAAAAAAAAAAGCTTGTTTAGTACATGTAGTGCTTAATTTGACCAGTAGAGTGCGATAACGCTACAGCTTAGTTATAATTGAGATGAGTCACATTTATTGTGTGCAGCCATTCATCCATCCATCCATTTTCTGCAGCTTATTCCCTTTGGGGTGGCGGGGGGCGCTGGTGCCTATCTCAGCTACAATCAGGCGGAAGGCGGAGTACACCCTGGACAAGTCGCCCTCATCACAGGGCCAACACAGATAGACAGACAATGTTATTTAATTTATATATGGGTAAACATCTGTATTTTATTGTGTGAATGTATCGAGAATTAACTTTTTATTTTATTCATGTAAAATATACAATAGTCCTACAAAACATAAAGGAAAGGGGGAAGAGGAACATCGATCCTCAAACAAACTTCTGGAG
>NC_084636.1:9477601-9495101 GCF_033978795.1 Nerophis ophidion | reverse complement strand
TAATAATACAACTTTCTTTGTTCTCGTAAAGCTACAACTTCACTCTTTTTTCCTAGCTCACTTAAAAAATTAGCACATTTGTCTTGTAATATTTTGAGTTCATTACTGTAATACTTTGTTTTCAGCTTTTGTGTGTGTTTACCATGTCCATAATGAGAAGCGTCTCAGCACACACAATGACGCGGAATGGCTCCTGCAGAATAAAAAGAAAAGCATTTTAATGCAATATTTCATACAATATGTTGTTTAATGTACATGACTGACCTGCACGTCTTCTCCAAAGGACCTGCATGGAATGAGCTGGAAAGGATCAAAAGACCCTTTGTGTCGAGACATCTTGCAGGCTTTAGGCTGCATCGCCAGCCGCTCTCGACGCAAAGCGAGCTCCTCTGCGCTCAGATGCTAACAAAAACAAGCATAACCATGTGTACCGCTGTAGTTGCACGCTGGATGCATTTCTAGGATGGGTGTGCACTAACCTCATAGGTCTGTCCCTCCATGTTTTTGGAGTCACACCAGTTTCCACACATGTCCCTCACTCGCCGCTTCCTGGTCCGCTATAACACACATGAGTTAGCTTCAAAGATGACATCCAGTCGCGATCACTTGTAAAGAACATAAATGTCATGTCTGTCTTGAGTTTCCAGTAATTTCTACAACTCTTATGTTTTTGTGATGGAGTGATTGGAGCACATACTTGGTCACAAAAAACTTTCATAAAGTTTGGTTCTTTTATGAATTTATTATGGGTCTACTGAAAATGTGAGCAAATCTGCTGGGTCAAAAGTATACATACAGCAATGTTAGTATTTGCTTACATGTCCCTTGGCAAGTTTCTCTGCAATAAGGCACTTTTGGCAGCCATCCACAAGCTAGTGGCCAAACAGCTCATTTTTTGTTTCATCTGACATCACATGGACAAAGATAAGACCTTCTGGAGGAAAGTTACGTGGTCAGACGAAACAAAAATTGTGCTGTTTGCCCACAATACCCAGCAATATGTTTGGAGGGGAAAAGGTGAGGCCTTTAATCCCATCAAGCATGGTGGTAGTATTATGCTCTGGGCTTGTTTTGCTGCCAATGGAACTGGTGCTTTAAATGGGAAAATGAAAAAGGAGGATTACCTCCAAATTCTTCAGGACAACCTAAAATCATCAGACCGCAGGTTGAGTCCTGGGCACAGTTGGGTGTTCCAACAGGACAATGACCCCAAACACACGTCAAAAGTGGTAAAGGAATGGCTAAATCAGGCTAGAATTAAGGCTTTAGAATGGCCTTCCCAAAGTCCTGACGTAAAGGTGTGGACAATGCTGAAGAAACAAGTCCATGTCAGAAAACCAACAAATTTAGCTGAACTGCACCAATTTTGTCAAGAAGAGTGGTCAAAAATTTAACAAGAAGTTTGCCAGCAGTTTGTGGATGGCTACCAAAAGCGCCTTCTTTCCAGAAAAAACTTGCCAAGGGACATGTAAGCAAATATGAACATTGCTGTATGTATACTTTTGACCCAGCAGATTTGCTCACATTTTCAGTAGACCCATAATAAATTCATATAAGAACCAAACTTCATGAATGTTTTTTGTGACCAACAAGCATGTGCTCCAATCACTCTATCACAAAAAAATAAGAGTTGTACAAATTATTGGAAACTCAAGACAGCGATGACATTATGTTCTTTACAAGTGTATGTAAACTTTTGACCACAATTTGGTTATTTAAAAAGTAACTCGCCTGCTGAAAAAAGTGTGGGCACACCTGCTCTAAACTAAACAAAATTGATGCTAATCCGCCCTTTTGTTCTTTTTTTTCCTAAATAAGAATCGAGAAGAGAACGGATAAAGAACCGAATTGTTAAGCGGAGTTGAAACAAGAAGAATTCCTCTTCAAACAGCGCAAAAGACAGTTGCAGAAGGACCACATATATTTCCAGAAGTTGTTCATATTCAGATAAGCATAACAATTATTAGCGTTTGTGGATGTAGAAGTGAAGTGAATTATATTTATATAGCGCTTTTCACTAGTGACTCAAAGCGCTTTCCATTGTGAAACCCTCTAAGTTATTTTTTTTTTTTAAACCAGTGTGTGTGGCCCTGGGAGCAGGTTGGTAAACTGTCTTGCCCAAGGACACAACTGCAGTGACTAGGTTGGCAGAAGCGGGGATTGAATCTGGAACCGTCAAGTTGCTACCAACCGAGCTATACCGCCCCGATTTAGCCATCATGATTTCCTCCATCAAAACTTAAAGGTCCACTGAAACCCACTACTACCGACCACGCAGTCTGATAGTTTATATATCAATGATGAAATATTAACATTGCAACACATGCCAACACGGCCTTTTTAGTTTATTAAATTATAATTTTAAATTTCCCGCGGAGTTTCTTGTTGAAAACGTCACGGAATGATGATGCGTATGATGACGCGTGTTTGTGACGTCTCGAGTTGTAGCGGACATGTTAGCCCAGCACCACACACCACACACGGCTAAAAGTCGTCTCTTTTCATTGCATAATTACACAGTAAAAGGGTTCGGTCCTTGGCCCTGCACTCTTCAGCATCTACATGCTGCCGCTAGGTGACATCATACGCAAATACGGTGTTAGCTTTCACTGTTATGCTGATGACACCAAACTCTACATGCCCCTAAAGCTGACCAACACGCCGGATTGTAGTCAGCTGGAGGCGTGTCTTAATGAAATTAAACAATGGATGTCCGCTAACTTTTTGCAACTTAACGCCAAAAAAACGGAAATGCTGATTATCGGTCCTGCTAGACACCGAACTCTATTTAATAATACAACTCTAACATTTGACAACCAAACAATTAAACAAGGCGACACGGTAAAGAATCTGGGTATTATCTTCGACCCAACTCTCTCCTTTGAGGCACACATTAAAAGCGTTACTAAAACGGCCTTCTTTCATGTCCGTCATATCGCTAAAATTCGCTCCATTCTGTCCACTAAAGACGCTGAGATCATTATCCATGCGTTTGTTACGTCTCGCCTCGATTACTGTAACGTATTATTTTCGGGTCTCCCCATGTCTAGCATTAAAAGATTACAGTTGGTACAAAATGCGGCTGCTAGACTTTTGACAAGAACAAGAAAGTTTGATCACATTACGCCTGTACTGGCTCACCTGCACTGGCTTCCTGTGCACTTAAGATGTGACTTTAAGGTTTTACTACTTACGTATAAAATACTACACGGTCTAGCTCCATCCTATCTTGCCGATTGTATTGAACCATATGTCCCGGCAAGAAATCTGCGTTCAAAGGACTCCGGCTTATTAGTGATTCCCAAAGCCCAAAAAAAGTCTGCGGGCTATAGAGCTTTTTCATTTCGGGCTCCAGTACTCTGGAATGCCCTCCCGGTAACAGTTCGAGATGCCACCTCAGTAGAAGCATTTAAGTCTCACCTTAAAACTCATTTGTATACTCTAGCCTTTAAATAGACTCCCTTTTTAGACCAGTTGATCTGCCGTTTCTTTTCTTTTTCTTCTATGTCCCACTCTCCTTTGTGGAGGGGGTCCGGTCCGATCCGGTGGCCATGTACTGCTTGCCTGTGTATCGGCTGGGGACATCTCTGCACTGCTGATTCGCCTCCGCTTGGGATGGTTTCCTGCTGGCTCCGCTGTGAACGGGACTCTCGCTGCTGTGTTGGATCCGCTTTGGACTGGACTCTCGCGACTGTGTTGGATCCATTATGGATCGAACTTTCACAGAATCATGTTAGACCCGCTCGACATCCATTGCTTTCCTCCTCTCCAAGGTTCTCAAAGTCATCATTGTCACCGACGTCCCACTGGGTGTGAGTTTTCCTTGCCCTTATGTGGGCCTACCGAGGATGTCGTAGTGGTTTGTGCAGCCCTTTGAGACACTAGTGATTTAGGGCTATATAAGTAAACATTGATTGATTGATTGACATCTGTGTTGCTGAATCTATTGCAATTTGTTCAATTAATAATGGAGACTATAAAGAAGAATGCTGTTGGTGGAAAGCGGTGGATTGCAGCTGCCTTTAGCACCGAGACACAGCCGATGTTTCTCTGTTTGTTGCGAAGCTTTAACACAGAGCGGTCAAGCGAACATGTTTCTCTACGTCAACCAGCAAGTTTTTGGATGGGAAAATTGTGCTCTTACCGGAGACTTCAGTGGATTATGGGACCTCCTCCTGCAGCTCAAAAAGGCAGCTGTGATCTTGGCTCCTCGGCTTCTCTCAGAGACACTGGCGTTCACCGCAGCCATCCGACTTTCAGGTATGACTTTACAATCTCACTAAAATACTATTAAAACAATAACCAGATAAGGGATCTTCCAGAATTATCCTAGTAAATGTGTCTAATTACATCTGAAACGCTGCTTGGAGCTGTCGCCTTTTCTTTTTTTTTTTCTATTTCTAGTACTTCACTCTAAACGTTCTCATCCACAAATCTTTTATCCTCGCTCAAATTAATGGGGAAATCGTCGCTTTCTCGGTTCGAATCGCTCTAGCTGCTGGTGGCTATGATTGTAAACAATGTGAGGATGTGAGGAGCCCTACAACCCGTGACGTTGCTCGCACATCGTCTGCTACTTCCAGCAAAGGCAAGGCTTTTTTATTAGCAACCAAAAGTTGCGAACTTTATTGTCGATGTTCTCTACTAAATCCTTTCAGCAGAAATATGGCAATATTGCAAAATGATCAAGTATGACACATAGAATGTACCTGCTATCCCCGTTTAAATAAGAAAATCTCATTTCAGTAGGCCTTTAAAGACTTCCAACAACATACCGTACTCTGCAAACTCAAAGAAAAATGTCTACCTACCATACTCTGCAGTCTTTGTGCGAGCTGGTAGGCCTCCAGCACATCATTACCCTCCTTGTGCTTGCAGCGATCTACCACTTTGGGTCGATTATATACCGCTTGTTCTAAAAAAAGGTCACAGTGAAAAAAGGTTTCAAAACAAAATCCAAGTATTGAAGGAGAAAATTAATAAGAAAGACGTGCAGGTTTACCACAGTGGAAATTTATGGCCCCAATGAGTTCTAGGTAGGTGTGTATCCTCCCAATGCAGTTGACGTCGCCACAGTTCTTCAGGCCAGGACGAACTGACGTCTTGTTCAAGTACTTTGGCTTGCTCTTCAGCCTGCGACACAACACAGATGTTAAACCTTGTGGCGTCGGTGCCACTTTAAAATACATTTAAAAAGTGTAGTCTGGTGTACCACTGATCCAAAATGTAGTTTCTGATCTTCAGATATCTTTCCGGGGTCTTGGAAGGACGTCCCTCAAAGAACTCAGGAATGGCTTGTTTCTCATCCTCGTTGATGATCTCCGTGTCCAACACGACTTCCTGCTCAGGGGCCTTAAGCTCCTCCTCCTCCTCATCGTCGTCGTCGTCATCATCATCATCATCATTCTCCCCTTCCACAGCTTCATCACCTTTGACCTCCTCTTGCTCTTTCACCTCCGCCTCCACTCGCTTGCAGTCTGCTTTGTCCTCCTCATCTTGTTCATCATCTTCCAGCTCCTCTGGGAGGTGACATGGAGGAGGTGCTGGTTGCGGACTGCTCGGACTGTTGACCTGACGCTCAGTCTCTTCCTCGTTGCCGTCGTCATCGGTGATGTCCACCTCTTCATCCTCGTCTCCAACCAGTCTCTCGATGCGCACCGTGTTTGCCAAGGCGGCAGTACAGCTGGAGGTGGGCCGAGCAGGCTGAAAGGACGACGTAGGAACTGTGGAGGGAGACCCAACACTGGGTGCTATTTTAGCCTGCAAAAAAAAAAAAAAGACAAAACACCATGTTTGGTATACCTCGGTTGGTAGAGCGGCCGTGCCAGCAACTAAAGGGTTGCCGGTTCAATCCCCGCTTCCGCCATCCTAGTCACTGCCGTTGTGTCCTTGGGCAAGACACTTTACCCACCTGCTCCCAGTGCCACCCACACTGGTTTAAATGTAACTTAGATATTGGGTTTCGCTATGTAAAGCGCTTTGAGTCACCAGAGAAAAAGCGCTATATAAATATAATTCACTTCACTTCACTTCACTTCGATTCCAACAAAAATATATATATATAGACACCGTACTTTTCGGAGTATACGTCGCACCGGCCGAAAATGCATAATAAAGAAGGAAAACAACATATATATGTCGCACTGGAGTACAAGTCGCATTTTGGGGGGAAATTTATTTGACAAAACCCTACACCAAGAATAGACATTTGAAAGGCAATTTAAAATAAATAAAGAATAGTGAACAACAGGCTGAATAAGTGTACGTTATATGAGGCATAAATAACCAACTGAGAAGGTGCCTGCTATGTTAACGTAACATATCATGGTAAGAGTCATTCAAATAACTATAACATATAGAACAAGCTATACCTTTACCAAACAATCTGTCACTCCTAATCGATAAATCCCATGAAATCTTCTTCCTCGATGTCACTTCTAAACAACTCTTCCAACTCCAAAGGTATGCGCCGCTTCCTCTTGTCGTTTTCTGCTGCATATTTCACTACGTCCAGCTTGTAATCTGCAGTACATGATTTCCTTTACGGTGCAATTTTTGTTCAGCCCTTCTCAGTTTTTATAAGTTACCAATTTTAAAAGCTACGGCAGTAGCATATAGCAGTTAGCATTTCATGACCCACAATGCACTTTTGCCATGACCCTCGCCTGCCGAATTCTTATTGGTTGACTTGTGTGTGACGATTGCTGACATTTTCTTTGTCTCTTCCGCGAATGAGATAAATAATATTATTTGATATTTTACGGTAATGGGTTAATAATTTCACACATAAGTCGCTCCGGAGTATATGTCACAGTGACAACTATGAAAAAACTGCGACTTACAGTCAGAAAAATACGGTAATGAACACACATTATAATTATTTTCACGTAATTTTCAATGAAAAAAAATACTTCAGTATTACTCGGGTTGACTTTATGAAATAAGTACTTCAACTAACAGTAAAACACAAAAGTGCAAAATAAAAATAAAAAAGCTTAACATTTGTACAAAGAAATATGAAACAAAATATCAAAATTGTATTTCAAAAATGATTTTCTAGAATTTACCATATTTTTCAGACTATAAATCCAGGGTTTTTTTTTCAGAGTTCGGCCGGGGGTGCGACTTATACTCAGGAGCGACTTATGTGTGAAATTATTAACACATTACCGTAAAATATCAAATAATATTATTTAGCTCATTCACGTAAGAGACTAGACGTATAAGATTTCATGGGATTTATCGATTAGGAGTGACAGATTGTTTGGTAAACGTATAGCATGTTCTATATGTTATAGTTATTTGAATGACTCTTACCATAATATGTTACGTTAACATACCAGGCACCTTCTCAGTTGGTTATTTATGCGTCATATAACGTACACTTATTCAGCCTGTTGTTCACTATTCTTTATTTATTTTAAATTGCCTTTCAAATGTCTATTCTTGGTGTTGGGTTTTATCAAATAAATTTCCCCCAAAAATGCGACTTATACTCCAGTGCAACCTATATATGTTTTTTTTCCTTATTTATTATGCATTTTCGGCAGGTGCGACTTATACTCCGAAAAATAAGGTATATTATATTTCTGAATGATTGAAATTCTGACACCAGAACAACCAGAACAACCCAGATATTGACAGTGAAACAAACTCACCTTGTGTTTAAAATATTGCCTGGCGTAGCTTTTGACTTGAAGGACGGTGCGACTCCTCACCAGCTTGGCGATCTTTGTCCATCTTCGTCCAAATTGAGCCTATGGCGACAAACACCAACTCACATTTAGGCGTGATTTTATCTAGGTGACGCTACATTTCTTTTAAAACTTCCAACAAAAAAAAAAAACACACCAGTCCCTCTTCAAATAAGTCTTTCTCCTGTTTGGACCATCGAGAAGAGGAGAAGCTTGCCGTCTTGACTGTAGACCTAAACAGCAAAAATGTCATTGAAACGTGTTTCTAATACATTGTCAAAAAGTACAAAAACTACTAAAAAAGCTTCAGTTGTTTCAAACCAAACAAACTCCAACAAAAATAATACATTAATATTCAATTTGGCACTATTTAGTCTTCTAATGGCAGGAATTTGAAAATGCTCATGGGTTTAATATGACATTTCCAATCATGTATATATGACTAGTATAAAAGACTTACTTCTTCAGGTTGGGCTTGCTGTTGGCATCACTCGACCAAATATCACCGGGTATCTCCTGACCTTTCAAATAGTATCTACACGGCGCTTAGGTCCACTTTGTTCAGCCTTGCCAAAACTAGAATGCAGCAATAAATGAAATGGGACTGGAAAAAAGCATTCTGTAAAAACCAGGGTTGTCAAACTCATTTTAGATCGGGGGCCAAATGCAGAAAAATCTACTCCCAAGTGGGCCAGACTTGTAAAATCACAGCACGATAACTTAAAAATAGAACAAGCACATTCTGAACATGTACAAATCATAATGTTGTTTTTTTTTTTTTTTACACTTGTATGTTGCGGTTAATAGTATTCTATCTTTATTTGTTATTTTGTTATTTATACTTTCTAAAAATAAATACAAAGTTCATCAGTCAACTCATTGGTGTTAATTTTCCAATCCAACAAAATAAAAAAATGACATCAAAATCAAATTACAGGATGTCATTTATGTAGGTTGCTCATTTTCCTCGACTGGTGCACTTACATCATGTGGTTAATTTTTTTTACATATATAGCCTAAACTACAAAGATACAAATAATTGCTATTGTGACATCTAGTGGACACATTTAGAACAGCAGTTTATGTCATTCAAAAATTTCGGCTCATTTTTATACTTAGCAAACTTTTTGTGGGCCTTACGTTTGACACCCCTGGTGTAAACACAGAGAGGCGTGGTAAGACAGCTGGACTCTCGAAAGAGGTTCGGCAGCCTCCGTAGCAGAACCTCCAGGTTCTGTTAATAGTATTCTATCTTTTTTTGTCGTTATTCATACGTTCTAAATAAATTATATGATAATGTTCATCATTCAACTCATTGGTGTTCATTTAAAATATATCAAAATAAAAAAAATAATATTAAAATCAAATTTCAGGATGTCATTTATGTAGTTTGCTCATTTTCCTCGACTGGTGCACTAACATGTTTTTTGTTTTTTTTTACGTACGTAGCATCATCTACAAAGATAAAAATAAATGTTATTGCAACATCCAGTGGAAATGTTTTGAACAGCAGTTTCTTTCATTCAAAAATGAAAAAAAACGTTTGGCTCATTTTTATACTTAGCAAACTAATCCAGCGGGCCTGATAAAACCTTTTTGCGGGCCTTACGTTTGATGCCCCTGGTATAAACACAGAGAGGCGCGGTAAGACTGCTGGACTCTAGAAAGAGGTTTCCGGAGCCTCTGTAACAGAACAGCTTCTTCCCTCAGGCCGTAAAACTCTTCAACGCATCATAATAATCCCCTCAATTCCCCTCCAAAAATGGATTAACTGGCTGGAATATAAAGACAATATAACATACATCCATAAACATGGATGCATATGCAAAAGTGCAATACATTTATCTGTACAGTAATCTTATTGATTTTTTTTATCCTGCACTACAATGAGCTAATGCAACAATATTTTCTATTATCTGTACTGTAAAGTTAAAATTTGAATGACAATAAAAAGGAAGTCTAAAGGCCTACTGAAACCCACTACTACCGACCACGCAGTCTGATACTTTATATATCAATGATGAAATATTAACATTGCAACACATGCCAATACGGCCTTTTTAGTTTACTAAATTGCAATTTTAAATTTCCCGCGAAGTATCCTGTTGAAAACGTCGCGGAATGATGACGGGTGCGCGTGACGTCATGGATTGTAGCAGACATTTTGTTCCAGCCCGATCACAGCTATAAGTCGTCTGCTTTAATCGCATAATTACACAGTATTCTGGACATCTGTGTTGCTGAATCTTTTGCAATTTGTTCAATTAATAACAGAGACGTCAAAGAAGAAAGCTGTAGGTGGGAAGCGGTGTATTGCGTCCGCCTCTAGCAACACAAACACAGCCGGTGTTTCCTTGTTTACATTCCCGAAGGTGAAGCTTTACTATGGAACAGAGCGGTCAAGCGAACATGGTTCTCTACCACATGTCAATCGGCAGGTTTCGGTGAGAAAATGGTGGTAATAAGTCGGCTCTTTCCGTAGACATGAGCGTAGAGCTTGCGTCGTTCCTTGTGCAGCTGTCAAAGAGGCAGCTGCAGACTCTCTTGCCTCCTCCGACCGGCCGCCCCTGAACGTGGGATGCTTCCACCGTGGAGGAGGGGGGAAAAAGCTCACCCCGGCCCGAACGGCTGCCTTCGCCTCGTCTCGTCGAGAAACGTGGCTTCCATCAGTGACACTGGCGGTCACCACACCCCTCCGACTTTCAGGTACGACTATATAATCTCACTAAAACACTAGTAACACAATAAGCAGAAAAGGGATTTTCCAGAATTATCCAAGTAAATGTGTCTAATAACATCTGAATCGCTCCCACTGCTCTGTCTTTATTTTTCTTTCTAGTACTTCACTCTAACTTTCCTCATCAACAAATCTTTCATCCTCGCTCAAATTAAAGGGGAAATTGTCGCTTTCTCCGTCCGAACCGCTCTCGCTGCTGGTGGTCATGATTGTAAACAATGTGAGGATGTGAGGAGCTCCACAACCCGTGACGTCACTCGCACATCGTCTGCTACTTCCGGTACAGGCAAGGTTTTTTTATTAGAGACCAAAAGTTGTGAACTTTATCGTGGATGTTCTCTACTAAATCCTTTCAGCAAAAATATGGCAATATTGCAAAATGATCAAGTATGACACATAGAATGGACCCGCTATCCCCGTTTGAATAAGAAAATCTCATTTCAGTAGGCCTCTAAGTCTAAGTCCACGGGTCATGGGGAGAAAGGATACTGCTCCTCCAGTAGCATCCTCTGTATCGCCTCTCGGTTTTCATCACTGATGGTATTGTCCAACTCCCAGGGCTACAACACAAATACAACACAATGGCAAATTAAACACATTCAAAAGTGATTTACTGATGTTTGTGTTTGTTTGTTTACTTACAAGAATTCCCGCGTCGCTACTCCATGCAGACTGCAGCAGCTGCTCCTGTACTAAACCCGCTCCACCGTGTTCACTGGTACACATCACATAAAATAAAGTAAAATCACGTTTTCAAATCATAAATACATGAAATAGTACACAAACTGAAGGTTACATTGATTTGTTCGATTGAGGTGTAACTAAATAATGTGCCGGGCAGCTAACATTGGAGACAGCTAAACTTTAGTTAAAGCAACTAAAAAGGCCGGAAATAGAAGCAAAACAGGGAGAATAGCCACTAATATCCAACGAAATAATAAATATAAAAAAATAAAAATAGTTTTACCTTTTGTTAGTATCAAACTCGTCGCCCTCGATGTCAACTTCCAACTCGTCCTCCATCTTGAAGAAACAAAGTAAACAACCGGAAGTGACAGCGACATCCTGTGGTTGGAAATTCTAAGTAGAAGCAGCATGGAGCGCGACTGCGTACTGGCGCTGACGAGACGCAGGGCCGCCATCTTGGAGTGGTGATCCGCTCCACTCAGTGCAATTCATTTGGGCAGGAGCATTTAATTCATCTTACATCAGTGGTCCCCAACCTTTTTTTATCCGCGGACCGGTCAACGCTTAATAATTTGTCCTGCGGCCCGGGGGGGGGGGGTCCTTTTTTTTTCTTTTTTTGTTTTTTCTTCTTTGTCATGAAAAAGGGACGTTTTTGTCATGAAAAAGGGACTTTTTTGTGGTTGGTGCACTATTTGTAAGTGTATATTGTGTTTTTTATGTTGATTTAATTAAAAAAAAAATAAAACATTTATTTATTTTGTATTTATTTATTTTTTATAAAAAATTCTTCTGCGGCCCGGTACCAATCGGGCCGCGGCCCGGTACCGGGCAGTGGTTGGGGACCACTGTCTTACATCACTGAATACCACTATCTCTCCCCGGAAGTCCCGCCCCCCAGCCGAAGTCATTGGCTGACACCCTGTAGACAGCCGCTACAATATTATACAATACCTCTTCCCACCTCCTAATAGGCGAAAACTGCTGTCATTTCTGAACTTTAGCTGATCCGAGACCGATACTAAACTGGTGATGGATCGTATTTCATTTTAAATTTTTATTCTATTTTATTTCATTAACTTCCTTCCTTCCAATCTTCTTGAAATGTTTGACATTGGGTCGAAGTGTGTGACGCAACTGCATTACTACTGACTACTCCTTTGTCGCCCTCTTGTGGTGTAACAGTTTAACAACATACATGCGAAGATCTTCCTGAATTTTTTTGAAGTGAAGTGAACTTTATTTATGTAGCGCTTTTTTTCTAATGACTCAACGTGCTTTACATAGTGAAACCCAATGTCTAAGTTACATTCAAACCAGTGTGGGTGGCACTGGGAGCAGGTGGGTAAAGTGTCTTGCCCAAGGACACAACGGCAGTGACTAGGTTGGCGGAAGCGGGGATCGAACCTAGAACCGTCAAGTTGCTGCCAAGGCCATTCTACCAACCGAGCTATAACGCGAAGGGTTTAACTTTCTTTTCATAAATGGAGATTAAAAAGCAAAAAAAAAAATACTGGTTTATTTTAAATCTTGTTTCAAAATACAAAACAACTTTTTTAATGTTCATTTTATATATCCATCCATCCATTTCCTACCGCTTGTCCCTTTTGGGGTGGGGGGTGGGGGGGGGATGAAAAGCCCCAGTAAACGGAAACGGAAAAAACAGTCCAATACGGGAAGTTTTTTCAAAGTAAAAGCGGGGGACACTACAGTACCCGTGTGCTAAAATGTATTTGGAGCCTTACACCCAAATTATTATGCAAGGACTGATCCCTATATATGCATATGATCATATCACACGAATGGGGAGGCCAATAGATTTAATAACTATAGCACAGCTTTTCTTTAAAATCGCTATTTCCGGTTTGGTACTTTTCATTTTCTTCTGGTATGTGCATATAGATTTCTGTATACGTCAGTCTTCATTGTGCCATGTCTAAAATCATTTTGGTGTACCAAATACATTTTAGCCAAGAGTCACAGGCACACGGATAAAAAAGTAATGATCCCTTGTTTTACTTTGAAAATAAACTTCCGGTCTCTGAAAATGAAAAATGAACATCATTATCGGTCTTTTTTTTCAGTTTCTGTTTACTAGGGATTTTAATTTCTGTTAAAAAAAATTTTTAATGATTTTTTTGAAGATGTACTTATTGCTCTCCGACACGAAAAAGGCGTCTTGTAATTTAATTTTTTGCATTTTAAAATGAAAGTCAAATTAATCGTTTTATTATATATATATATATTTTTTTAATTTCAGTCATGGAAATAAAATTCAATGACCAAAACATACACTGACCCTTCGGTTTCTTTATGGAGTCAATTTTAAATACTTTCTGGGAGAAATTAAGTTTTATAATATTTTAGCTTATTGGTTCAAATATAGGATCTACAGTTAGTCCGCGGTCCTGTCTTTAAATTTTTTTTTTAAGTTTTTCATTTTTTTATTGATATGTGCACAA
Organism: Nerophis ophidion; assembly: GCF_033978795.1. NCBI lineage: Eukaryota > Metazoa > Chordata > Actinopteri > Syngnathiformes > Syngnathidae > Nerophis > Nerophis ophidion. The sequence goes on along the minus strand of NC_084636.1, from coordinate 9,481,524 downwards.
AGATTTCCGTATATGTGAGTCTTCGTTGTGCCATGTCTGAAATCATTTTGGTGGAGGGCTCCAAATACGTTTTAGCCAGAGTCACAGTCACACAGGTTTTACTTTGAAAAAAGTAAACTTCCGGTGTCGGGGCACGGGAAGAAATAAAACATGCGTTTCGGTCTTTTGTTGTGTCTGTTGATTGAAATGTTATTTCTGTTGGATAAAAATGAATATTTATTTTTTGGATGTAGTTATGACTTTTCGACAAGAATAAACCGCACTTTCTTTTTTCCATATTATAATTAAAGTCAAATCAATGTGTTTTGTTTTTCAATTTCAATTCATGAAAATAAGATGACCAAAACATACACTGACTTTTCAGTTTCTTTAGAGAGACAATTTTATACATTTTTGGACGTAATTAAGTTTTATAATATATAGCAGAGGTCACCAACCTTTTTGAAACCAAAAACTACTTCTTGGGAACTGATTAATGCGAAGGGCTACCAGTTTGATACACACTTAAAAACATTGCCAGAAATAGCCATTTTGCACAATTAACCTGTAATATATATATATATATATATATATATATATATATATGGGTATTTCTGTCTGTCATTCCGTCATACATTTTTTTCCTTTTAAGGAAGGTTTTATGTAGAGAATTAATAATGAAAAAAACACTTAATTGAACGGTTTAAAAGAGAAAACACACAAAAAAAATGAAAAATACATTTTGAAACATAGTTTATCTTCAATTTCGACTCTTTAAAATTCCAAATTCAACCGAAAAAAATGGAGAAAACTAGCTAGTTCGAATCTTTTTGAAAAAATTAAAAAAAATAATTTATGTAACATCATTAGATATTTTTCCTGATTAAGATTAATTTAAAAATTTTGATGACATGTTTTAAATAAGTTAAAATCCAATCTGCATTTTGTTAGAATATATAACAAATTGGACCAAGCTATATTTCTAACAAAGACAAATCATTATTTCTTCTAGATTTTCCAGAACACTTTGAATTAAGATTTAAATTTTATTCTACAGATTTTTCTAGATTTGCCAGAATATTTTATTTTGCATTTTAATCATAACAAGTTTGAAGAAATATTTCACAAATATTCTTCATCGAAATAACAGAAGCTAAAATGAATTAAAATAAAATGTATTTATTATTGTTTACAATAAAACAAATACATTTACTTGAACATTGATTAAAATTGTCAGGAAAGAAGAGGAAGGAATTTAAAAGGTAAAAAGGTATATGTGTTTAAAAATCCTAAAATCATTTTTAAGGTTGTATTTTTTCTCTAAAATTGTTTTTCTGAAAGTTATAAGAAGCAAAGTAAAAAAATAAATGAATTTAGTTAAGCAAGTGAAGACCAAGTCTTTAAAATATTTTGTTGGATTTTCAAATTCTATTTGAGTTTTGTCTCTCTTAGAATTAAAAATGTCAAGCAAAGCGACACCCGCTTGCTAGTAAATAAATACAATTTAAAAAAATAGAGGAAGCTCACTGGTAAGCGCTGCTATTTGAGCTATTTTTAGAACAGGCCAGCGGGCGACTCATCTGGTCTTTACGGGCTACCTGGTGCCCACGGGCACCGCATATTTGTTCAAATGTGCCTTCTACAGTTTTTGTAAACTAATAATATCATATTGAATAATTTTTCAATATAATTAAAAATTCCACCAGGACGTTTCATCGTCACATGATCCTGTGGGATGTTGACAAACGATAAAAGTGAAAGACAACAAAAGTTTTTATTTATAAATTCACAGTTTCTAGATGGCACTACATTGTTGTAGTAACTCACTCCTGCTAAGAAAAAAACACTTTGCAGCTTTTCAGAGGATAATAGAGGCAACAAAAGCGAGAGAAAGACTGAAATATAGCACTTGACATTTAAAAAGGCAGAGAAGAAACAAAGAGAAAAAGAAAAAAAAGGCATGAGGAGTTATTTCAAAAAGTGCACATGGCGCTTGGAGAACCCCTCCAGGGTGGGAGTTATCTCTTAGGTGTGGGGGGGAGGGGGAGACACAAATCTCATCACATGATCACACACAAGCATGTCATACACATTCAAAAAGGGTTAAAACAAAGTGAATAGGAGAAAAGATGAATTAGAAGTGTTTCTGCGGCGTTCCCTTTTTTTTCTTCTTTTTTTTTTAAAACAATGACCGGGGGGACACACACAGAAAGACGGGAGACTCCACGAGCTAAAAAAAATGACTTCTTCACAGTTGGGGAAATATCGTGCAAAGTGGGCCGGAGCGGACCCCGGTTAGTGTAGAGAAAAGAAAGTGGACCCTGTAATGAGTAGTGATGTGTAAGTTCCCAGCCTCGGTCAGAATCAACCACACTCAGCCCTTCAGAAAATGCACACGGTACAAAATGCAGAGACTATGCAAATGGGCACTGATGCTGACTTGGCAAAAAAAAAAAAATGTTTAAGTGAGGAAAATGACGACTGAGAGTTTCTGAAAGCAGTAGCAGCAGCAGCGTGAAGATTGAAAAGAGTACCAGTATGTGCGGGCTTTCCTTTAAGTTGGTGCTGCAGGATGCAGGGACTGGCCAGCCAGTGGGAGGAAATTACTGGAGACGTCAATAAATAGATAAATAAAACTGGTTTTGCAGATTTGTGTGCATTAGTAAACATGAGCGAGGATGCTGCTGCTGCTGCTGTACTTTATTAAAATGTTTAAAATGGAACCTCGCTAAAAAGAGGTTGCTTTTCTTCATTCAGCTGGTCGGGAGTAGACTGACAGAGGCGGGAGGGGAAAAACAGAAAAAAAAAAAAAAAAAGTGGTCCCTAAAGTCATGAAGTTTGTAACGCTCCTCTCACACGCGTGAATACTTTGTGGATGCCATGTTGGGAACAACGACAGCGTGTGTGTGTGCTCTTCTACAACACACACACACACACACATGTCTTGTCCTCACAAGCATTAAAAAAAAAGCTCATAAAAGGCACGTAACCGTTAAAAGGTCTTTGAGGGAGTGGACGCCGACAGGAGGTTCTTTGGGATGCCAAGTTTTTTCAGACGTGTCCGCTGACGGCGGTCACCCTGATGGTCCCCACGCCCATCCCCTGGCCGCCCTTCATCAGCTGCTGCAGGCTGGCCAGCGACGCCACGCCGCCCTCCGGCATGGGCGGGAAGGTCAGCTCCGTCTGCCGCGACTTCCGCCGTTTGGTGGAGCGCCTCTCCTGGCGGGACTTGGCGGGCGGCGGCCGGTGGCCGTTGCAAAGGCCCGAGGAGGAGAAGACGGGCGAGGGAGGCGGCAGGCGGGTGGCGAAGGACTCCTCGGAGTGGGTGGAGGAGCTGCAGCTACTGGTCTCTGAGGGGAGCTCCGTGGGGGCTCGGGGGGGCAATGAGGGCATCTCCGGCAGAGGAGGCGGCGGCGGAGGAGGAGGAGGCAGTGGAAGTGGGGAAGGAGGATGCTGAGGAAGGGCTGGGAGTGGAAGGCAGGCGTGGAAACCGTTGCATTTAATTTCACCGTTGAAGAGGGGAGCCGGAGGGTCCGACGCCTTCAGAGTTTCCACTTTGTCCAAAGACTTTGATTTGCAGCGTTTCTTCTGCAGGAGAAGAGGAGAGACAGCCTTTAACATTTTACAACACTCCGCTTCTTCAGTTCCAACATGCATCCATATAAATGCAGATTTTAGTGTGAATGATGTCTTTTATCTTAATCTAATGTTAATTTAGTCTTCGCATGTTTGCGAGTTTCTGCCAAAAATGATTCAGTTGTTTGAGTTTGTAGAGAAAAAAACAAATAAACCAACTAACATAAACCAAGACAGTTGTGTTTCACCCCCAAATCCTCCACACGACACCTCCGCTCCAAACAGGCTAACCTCTTCCAACCGCTACGGACTATGGGAAACCGGGCTTTCAGCTGCGCTGCTCCCAGTCTGTGGAACGCTCTCCCTGA
>NC_084636.1:9432601-9472601 GCF_033978795.1 Nerophis ophidion | reverse complement strand
GTCACTGTGTGGCTGCAAGCTAATAGATGCTAACATGCTATTTAGGCTAGCTGTATGTACATATTGCATCATTATGCCTCATTTTTGGTCAATTCAAGCTAATTTAATTTCCTCTACTTATGTCCTCCGTGTATTAAATCTATATTTGGATGTCTCATAGATAGATAGATAGATAGATAGATAGATAGATGGATAGATAGATAGTACTTTATTGACTCACTCAGGAAAATTAAAAATCATGTTGTATTGGCAGAATTTCTGATACTTTGTGTGTGAAGTGAAGTGAATTATATTTATATAGCGCTTTTCTCTAGTGACTCAAAACACTTTACATAGTGAAAACTTAATAACTAAGTCACATTTAAACCAGTGTGGGTGGCACTGGGAGCAGGTGGGTAAAGTGTCTTGCCCAAGGACACAAAGGCAGTGACTTGGATGGTGGAAGCGGCGATCGAACCTGGAACCCTCAAGTTGCTGTCACAGCCACTCTACCAACCGAGCTATACCGCAGCCAACGTTGCACAACTTGCAAAGATCGTAATAAATCCATTAGAAGAAGACAGCCTGCCATTTCCTTTAACTTGGACACACACACATCTATAACTTTTTGCTATTCTAAGCCAGTAATTTCCAGGCGTTATCTCACCCGCGGAGAAGCCTCTGTTCTACTAATATTTTACAATGTTGTAAATATTTGTATAATAAATATTACATTTCAACATTTCTGTCAACGAAATATTTGCGTCAGCTTGCGACACAGTCATTTTGATAGTAGGCTAATATAGCTGATATAGACACATGTGTTGTAAAACTTTTGACAGTTGTGAAACTGACAAAAACAATGAAATATAGGAATGCACATACTTATATATGTGCATGAACGAGAGTCTACCTCACAACAAGAGGATGGGGAAAAAAAGAAGGAACTTTGTTACAGCAATGTCGGACTACAATGGAGGATTCGTGCAAAGCTCTTTGGATAAATGTATACCATATATCATGGGTGTCAAACTCAAAGATGGCCCGCAATGTAATTTAATTTGGCCCTTGAGGCAATAATAAATTAACATTAGAGCTGGCCCTCCGATATTATACAGTGGCGGTGCCGCTGTATCACCGCATTCAACGCTAATTCTCATACTTGCCAACCCTCCCGATTTTTCCAGGAGAATCCCGAATTTCAGTCCCCACCCTGAAAATCTCCCGGGGCAACCATTCTCCCGAATTTCCACCCGGACAACAATATTGGGGGCGTGCCTTAAAAGTACTGCTATTAGCATCCTGTACAACCTGTCGTCACGTCCGCTTTTCCTCCATACAAACAGTGTGCCGGCCCAGTCACGTTATATATATCCGTCTTCTACACACACACACACACACACACACACACACACACAAGTGAATGCAAGGCATACTTGGTCAACAGCCATACAGGTCACACTTAGGGTGGCCGTATAAACAACTTTAACACTGTTACACCACACTGTGAACCCACACCAAACAAGAATGACAAACACATTTCGGGGGAACATCCGCACCGTAACACAACATAAACACAACAGAACAAATACCCAGAACCCCTTGCAGCATTAACTCTTCCGGGACACTACAATATACACCCCCGCTACCAACAAAACTCAATTTTGCATGTCACTATAAAGTTATATAAGCCTTGCTTGTTCAATAGTCAATGCAAAACTTGTTTGGGTCCCTATCAAAAGGTTAAATTGTTCAACTTTGGCCCTCGGCTTTGTTCAGTTTAGAATTTTGGCCCACTCTGTATTTGAGTTTGACACCCCTGCCATATATGGATAACTAAGGCAGATGAGTAACTTAAGTCTCAAATTCCAAAGTACTAAGGAAGGCAAGATTGTTTTTTAAATATACTGTATCTCCGCCACGCTTCCGTGGCTTGATTTGACATTTTTGGTACTTCAGTGGATCCTGAATAGACAAAAGAGGTACCAACAGGCAATAAAGGTTGGTTTTGCCTATCAGGTTCCTTTTAAGTCACTCCCAATATACAGAGAACAAACAAAGGACAATCAATACTGCAATAAAACACACAAGATTTTTATTCCTGTGGGAATAATAATCCCGCAGAAATAGCAACATCGCAGTTATGTGTTGTGATGAAGAGCGTAGCAATTTCCGATTAGTGTGAAGGTAACAGAATTCATGACTTTCCTGAGAAGGAGGCCTGGCTGAGGAAAGTTGAGTTTGCTTATGTTTTGGCGTGGTTGCAGTCGACTGCAATAAAGAAATTCCACGAGTGCATTCATTATGGAGCACAAAGCGTATTTCGTCACGATACGCGCGTGCTTGTTCTACTTCTTCTTCAGCCAGTCCCTGTGTTTACAGACCAAAATTGTACTCCCCTTATTATTCTCTATTATGAACTTGAAAATATGACAAGAAATATATAAAATAGGGATGCTAATCTTTGGGTGTCCCACAATTCGATTCAATATCGATTCTTGGGGGGTCGCGATTCGATTATAAATCAATTTTTTTTTATTCAACGCGATTCTCGATTCAAAAACGATATTTTTCCGATTCAAAACGATTTTGTATTCATTCAATACATAGGATTTCAGCAGGATCTACCCCAGTCTGCTTGCTAGCAGAGTAGCAGATTTAAAAAAAAAAAAAAAAAGCTTTTATAATTGTAAAGGACAATTTTTTATCAACTGATTGCAATAATGTAAATTTTCTTTAACTATTAAACGAACCAAAAATATGACTTATTTTATCTTTGTGACACAGTGTGTTGTCAAGCTTATGAGATGCGATGCAAGTGTAAGCCACTGTGACACTATTGGTTTTTTTTTTTTTTAAGTTTTATAAATGTCTAATATAATGTCAATGAGGGATTTTTAATCACTGCTATGCTGAAATTATAACTAATATTGATACTGTTGTTGATAATATTCATTTTTGTTTCACTACTTTTGGTTTGTTCTGTGTCGTGTTTGTGTCTTCTCTCAATTGCTCTGTTTATTGCAGTTCTGAGTGTCGCTGGGTCAGGTTTGGTTTTGGAATTGGATTGCATTGTTATGGTATTGCTGTGTATCGTTTTGTCGGATTGATAAAAAAAAAAAAGATTTTCTAAAAATGAGAATCGATTCTGAATCGCACAACGTGAGAATCGCGATTCAAATTCAGATCAATTTTTCCCCACACTCCTAATATAAAATATAAAGAGAATATAACAAACATCCATAAACGTGGATGCATATGAAGTGAAGTGAAATTATATTTATATAGCGCTTTTTCCTCAAGTGACTCAAAGCGCTTTACATAGTGAAACCCAATATCTAAGTTACATTTGAACCAGTGTGGGTGGCACTGGGAGTAGGTGGGTAAAGTGTCTTGCCCAAGGACACAACGGCATTGACTAGGATGGTGGAAGCGGGGATCGAACCTGCAACCCTCAAGTTGCTGGCACGGCCACTCTACCAACCGAGCTATACCGCCCCACTTGCAAAAGTACAATACAATTATCTGTACAGTAATCTATTTATTTACATCTGCACCTTATTGCTCTTTTATCCCGCACTACCATGAGCTAATGCATCAAAATTTCGTACTGTAAAGTTCAAATTTGAATGACAATAAAAGGAAGTAAGTTCTTCCACACCAGTGCTGGGAGGGGACACACACCTCTTGGGGCTGGGGTAGTGGTTGCTCTTAGGAAGAGCAGCCGTGTTGTCTTTAGGAGCCGCACTGGAGCTGCGGCAGCACTGCAGGCACATGAGGAGGCCCAGAGACACGCACAGAGCCAGTGAGACCACCAGGTAGCTCTGACGGTCCGATACCTGCAGAGGGAAAAAAATGCCTGTTTATTTTGTTGGTCATCATTTGAAACAGTCAACTTGGAAGGGTTGTCAACATAGGTGGGATCAACTGCATCAGGGTATTGCTCCGCCCATTAAATATGTGTGGGGATCAAGCTTGCTGTTTTCAAAGGGTACTACCGTATTTCCTTGAATAGCCGCCGGGTATATAGTATGCACCTGCCTAGAATTACCGCTGGCTCAGGATTAACGCCGGGTCAAACTCGTTTCGCCAAATATTATTTTCATTAGCGGATGTCTAGAATTTCCGCCGGGTCAAACTCGTTTCGCCAAATAATTAGCATATGTCTAGAATTTCTGCCGGGTCAAACTCGTTTCGCAAAATATTATTTTCATTAGCACATGTCTAGAATTTCCGCCGGGCCAAACTCGTTTCGCCAAATAATTAGCATATGTCTAGAACAGGAGCGCTCACACTTTTTCTGCAGGTGAGCTACTTTTCAATTGACCAAGTCGAGGAGATCTACCTCATTCATATTTATAATTTATATTTATTTATTTATGAAAGAGACATTTTTGTTAACAAGTTAATGGTGTTTAATGATAATACAAGCATGTTTAACACACATAGATTCCTTTCTTTCATGAAGACAAGAATATAAGTTGGTGTATTTGATTCTGATGACTTGCATTGATTGGAATTAGACAGTGGTGCTGATAACGTCCGCATTTTCAAATGGAGGGGAAAAAAAAGACCTCCTTTCTGTCCAATACCACATGAAAGTGGTTGGATTTGGCATCTCATTTGTCCAACTTGCATACTCGTTTTTAAACACTTTGTTATGAGAGTAGCATATGTGTGTGGCCCTTTAATGTCTGGCAGCAGGTGAGTGACGTCAGTGAGTGTGCGGGTGGGCAAGCAAGTGAGAAAGCGGTCGCTGAGGGCGGGGGAGAAATACATTGGCATCATACTCCGTAGCTTGCTAGCTTGTGCACACTAGCTTTCTGAGACTCTTATTTTGTTAGCACAGGCAGGATGAAACAGGTCTTTTATGGTGAAGACAGGAACTGTGCAGTCGGTCTTTAGAGTTTTGACAGTAGGTACATAGTCTCTAGAAATAAAATGTGTTTCTCTGCGTCCGCCCTGTTAGTGATTTTTTTCTTAAATATGAGCTCGCAGCAGCCAGCGTCATCTCACAAGATCCTCGGGTGCCGAGAATGTCAAACAACTGACGAAAGTGAAGTCTTGGTATGATTGATGATTGCTCATTTTTATGTCTATTTTTTAATGCCTGGCTTGAGATCGACTGACACACCCTCCGAGATCGACCAGTCGATCGCGATCGACGTAATGCCCACCCCTGGTCTAGAATTTCTGCCGGGTCAAACTCGTTTCGCAAAATATAATTTTTATTAGCGCATGTCTAGAATTTCCGCCGAGTTAAACTTGTTTCGCCAAATAATTAGCATATGTCTAGAATTTCCGCCGGGTCAAACTCGTCACGTCACGAGTGACACTTCACCTGTCATCATTTTCAAAATGGAGGAGGCTGATTTCAATAATTTGAAGTCGCATAAAGGGAAGAAGATTAAGAGCTATTCAGTAGGATTTAAGGTCCAAGCTATTGAATATGCTAAAAAGAACAGTAAGAAGCTATGTTTTATTAATATACCGTAGCTGCGTGTGTCAAATATGAGTCATTATATGACCCCTACCTCCTGGTGTTAGAGGGCGCTAGTGATCCTTCTTGCGACAACTCGGCCGCAGAAGAAGTGACAAAAAGCAGGAAGAGTGAGCAGCGATCGTTTATTTTTTCCCCTCGTTTGCACTTTTAACATGGAGGATTACATATGTAAAATAAAACAATTTTCTAAACTGGACTTTCTATCGAAGCAGGAGATAATAAATGAAGATCTCCATGCAGACAGAGAGACATTTAAAACAGAAGAAAGATAAGGAAGACTTCTATAAACAAGTTATCGATGCTTTTGATCAGAAGGAACTGCGCATGGACTTCATTTATAAGTAAAGGTAAGACCATAATAACTTTTTTTTTATTAAATGTGCTTTTCATGATAGTATCCTTACATCACAGTCAAATTCAAAAGCGCAGGCCTAAATTTACCACATGTCTTTGGTAAACGCTGGAGTGAGAAGAGGTTTTAAAATAATTAGCGCATGCTTGCCTTTACCACATGCCTTTGGTAAACGCCGGAGTGAGAAGAGGTTTTAAATTAATTAATTCAAACTCAAATACAGAGTGGGCCAAAATTTAAAACCGAACAAAGCCGCGGGCCGAGGTTGAACAAATTAACCTTTTAATAGGGACCCAAACGAGTTTTGCATTCAATATTGAACAAGCAAGGCTTGTATAACTTTATAGTGACATGCAAAATCGAGTTTCACATAATAAAAATAATTAAAAAATATCAATGGCATATCAAATAAAATTTAAATAAAAATTGAATGCTTCTTTTCGGCGGTGGGGTTGAGGTGGACGGGGCTTGGTGATAGCGGGGGGTGTATACTGTAGCGTCCCGGAAGAGTTAGTGCTGCAAGGCGTTATGGGTATTTGTTCTGTTATGTTTATGTTGTGTTACGGTGCGGATGCTCTCCCGAAATGTGTCATTCTTGTTTGGTGTGGGTTCACAGTGTGGCGCATATTTGTAACAGTGTTAAAGTTGTTTATACGGCCACCCTCAGTGTGACCTGTATGGCTGTTAAAGTATGCATGGCATTCACTTGTGTGAGTGTATAAGCCGCATATATTATGTGACTGGACCGGCACGCTGTTTGTAAAACAGGCCAACGTTTCCTCAAAAATAATGTTTAATAAAAACAACTTAAAGCATTGCCTAGCTCAGGGGTCGGAAACTTTTTTGGCTGAGAGAGCCAAAAAGCCAAATATTTTAAAATATATTTCCGTAAGAGCCATATAATATTTTTTTTAACACTGAACACAACTAAACACGTGCATTTTTAAGTAAGACCAACATTTCTAGAGTATAATAGGTCTCTTATTTTTTGTAATAACATTGTTATTCTGAAGCTAACTGTGGAGGGGGCATGGCCTGCGGGCCTGCAGCGACAGGTGCGTAGAAGGCCCACCTGGGCCTTGTTATCTAATCACCTGTCGCTCTGTTATAAGCAGCAGCCAGGAGGAGAGACTGGGTTGGAGCTGGAAATACTATTGCTGAAAACTTATTGAAAAATAAAACAATACTGTAACCCTGAAACAGGCTCTCATGTCGGTGCTTGGGGGTCTGAAAAACCCCTAGGAGGGAAAGCCCTACACTAACCAATAATAAATAAATAACTTCTTACCATTAACGCAACTTCTTGAACAGGTGCGGTGGAAAACGGATGGATGGATTAAAAATACATGAGAATGTTTTATATTTTGAACATTATTTTTAACACTGTGATTACAAGTGGAATTATTCATTACTTATCGTGTTAAGCAACGTCAGCTCAGATTTATCAGAGAGCCAGATGCAGTCATCATAAGAGCCACAGGTTCCCTACCCCTGGTCTAGCTATTTACTGAAGTATACTATTTACTGCAAATCAATAACGGCACTAAATATCAGCTATGAGCCTCCTTATATGGAAAAAACTGTATTGGTCGATCTGTAATTAAAACAGTAGTAAAAATCGTACACACAGTATGAAGTCAAATAACATCGTCACCTCTTTCTGAAGCTGGTTGATGGTAACGGTGAGATTGAGCATCAGTTTAGTGACATTTTCCAGCTGACTTTGAAGAACCTGGATGGAGTCCTGCTGCTTCTGGTCCTGACAATGAAGCAAAGATGTCGAAAAGCAACATCAGATGATGGAACAAACCACATTGGGACTTCTTGACCACAAACCTGCTCCTCAGCAATGCGAGATGTGTTCTGCAGCTTGATGATGGTCTTATTGAACGCCCTCTGCATCTCTTCCATTTGTTTACGGTATCTAAACAACACAGGGGTCACATACTGTTAGTTACCAACAGGGCCGTAGCAACACATTCTGGGCCACCATGCACAAGACTACCTAAACGTCACTGCCCTATAAACTCACACACAAAAAACTAATTACTGCTTGAATAAGATTGAAACCAGCATTTTAAAAACACATGTACGAAACATAATTAGGTTTTTTCTTAATCGTTTTAAATTATTTTTGACCTGTTGTGGTATGACTGCTGTTGTTCTGTTGTATTGTGTTGTTATTTCTGTAACTTTGTTTGTGCTGCCCTCTTTGTCAGGTCGCTCTTAAAAAATAGTTTTTAATCTCAATGAGTCTTTACCTGGTTAAATAAAGGAAAATAACAATTCTAGAACACATAGACCAGGGGTCAGCAACCTTTACCACTCAAAGAGCCATTTTGACCCGTTTCCCAAAATAACACTATGGAGCCACAAGACTCGTTTGAAATTTAAAATGAAATAACACAGCGTACAAAGTTTTTTTTTTGCTTTGTGCGATGTATTTATTTTTAATTTTTATTCTTATTGTAATATTTCTCTATTTTGTTTCCATTTAAACCCCCATTATTTACTTTTTACTTTTATTTAAATTGATCTCAACTCTGTACACTGCTGCTGGAATTTTAATTTTCCTGAAGGAACTCTCCTGAAGGAATCAATAAAGTACTATCTATCTATCTATCTATCTATCTATCTATGTATTAACCAGAGGTCTCAGACACGCGGCCCGCAACTTAATATGAAAATTTAACATTAGTGCAACCCGCAAGTTTTATTTGAATGCCGCTTGACAACATCACATTTGCTAACCATCTCAATTTTTCCAAGACTACAGAGTTTCAGAGCAACCATTCTCTCGACTGTCTTATGGTTTTCACCCAAACAATAATAAGGGCGTGCTATGACGACAATGCGTTTAGCGCCCTCTGCAACCGTAACAAACAGCTTACCAGCCCATTTACATGTTGTATGAGGCTGCTGCAAACACACATAGCGACTGCAAGGCATACTTGCTCAACAGCCATACAGGTTACACTGAGGGTGGTGATATAAACAACTTTAGCACTCTTACTAATATGCGCCACACTGTGAACCTACACCAAACAAGAATCACAAACACATTTCGGGAGAACATCCGCACTGTAACACAACATAAACAAAACAGAACAAATACCCAGAATCCCATGTATCCCAAACTATTTCGGGCTACATTATACACCCCCACTAGCACCAAACCCCGCCCCCCGACCACGGTGGGTAGCGGGGGTGTATAATGTATCTCAGAAGAGTTAGGGATGCATGGGATTCTGGGTTTTTGTTCTGTTGTGTTTATGTTGTGTTACAGTGCGGATGTTCTCCCGAAATGTGTTTATCATTCTTGTTCGGTGTGGGTTCACAGTGTGGCGCATATTAGTAAGAGTGTTAAAGTTGTTTATATCACAATTCTCAGTGTAACCTGTATGGCTGTTGAACAAGTATGCCTTGCAGTCGCTTGCACGTTGAGTCAGCAGCCGCACACTGGATGTGGCGGGCCGGCACTCAGATAGCATAGTATTAAAGGGGACGCGATGACATGGTCGAGAGGACATGATGGCACGGCACGCCCTCAATATGGTTGTCCGGGTGAAAATCTGAGAATGTTATCCTGGGGAGATTTCTGGGAGAGGCACTGAAATCCGGAAAACTCCCGGAAAAATGGGGGGGTCGGCAAGTATGCATCTGAGCCACATCAGAGTGATCCAAGAGCCGCATGCGGCTCCAGAGCCGCGGGTTGCCGACCCCTGACATAGACCAACCCCTGTATATATATATATATATATATCTATACTTTTTAGTTTATTTTGCCAAAAAATTTAATTTAAAAAGGCCAGAAAATAAATGTAAATAAGCACAGAACCGGTCATTCACTTAGGTGATTACCAGCTCAATAGCCTTGTGGTTAGGGCAGGGGTAGGGAACCTGTGGCTCTTTTGATGACTGCATCTGGCTCTCAGATAAATCTTAGCGGACATTGCTTAACACGGTAAGTAATGAATAATTCTGCTGGTAGTCACAGTGTCAAAAATAACGTTCAAAATACAAAACATTCTCATACATTTTAATCCATCCACCCGGTTTCTACCGCACCTGTTCAAGAAGTCACGTTAATGGTAAGAAGTATTTTATTTATTGTCGGTTAGCTTCAGAATAACAATGTTATTAAAAAGAATAAGAGACTTGTTCTTATCTAAAAATGTTGGTCTTACTTAAAAATGCACGCATTTAGTTGTATTCAGTCTTAGAAAAAATATTATATGCATCTCACGGAAATACTTTTTAAAATATTTGGCTTGTATGCCAAAAAGGTTCCCGACCCCTGGGTTAGAGTGTCCACCCTGAGACTGGAAGTTTCAAACCCCGGTCGAGTCACACCAAAGACTACAAAAAATGCGACCCGAATGGACAATGAAGGTGAAGGCAAAAGAGTCAGGAATGTCCTGACCAGATATCGAGATCCCTAGATTGATTGTTGAAAAATGTTCTTTATCACATTGTTTACTTTCATGTGTCTATTAAAGATTTGGTTAATTTATGATGGCTCAGGAGTGATTCTCTACAATAGGGATCCACAGCACACTGGATTCCAGTTAATTGAAATACCACAACACTGGATATTGTTCAGACAAGTTAAATTTAAGAACTTGCACACAAAGCCACACTGGAGATAAATATGACCAATGTTCCCTCTAATTGTTCATGTGTGTCAGCAAACGCAAAAACTCCCTGAGCATTCATGTGAGCAACATCAGACGTGCACACTTTGGTCACACAAGCAGCACACGAATCCCAAAGCTGACTTAATAACAAGTTAAATGTTTTGTTTTAATAATCAAATGACAGCAGTTAATTTCCATGACATTTTTTCTAATATAAGTGATTAGGCCCACTTAAATAAATATAACAAATACAATCTTGTTTTTCATGAGCTGTGTGGTATAGTATTTGAGGTCCAGGTGGGGGTCCAGCTTTGGAAATAATTTGTACCCCTTTCAGAGATCACATTTAGTTCGGCTTAATATATCTTTTTGTTAACATTTCCCTAGTCTGGTGACAGTGTTCCATGATTAATATTCATAAAACAAATTAACATTCTTAATAAATGAAAGTAGAAGAAGCACATCTGTTTGGGGAGTCATAGTGTAACGACCTGGAATTGTCACTTTGTGTGGTGTTGGAGTATTCTCCTGCCCAAAGGCAAAACCCAGTAACTCAACTTTGGTCAAAACTGAGCTGATAATAATTTTGGAGTTCCTAGGTGACATGCTTTACATTAGTGTAAGCGATATTGTAATTTGTTCCGTAAGTAAGCTGTTACGCGCATGGCAGGACCTAGCAACTACCACATAACCGCGTAGATACAACAGAAAAACCTAGTATCTCGAGGGACCAATCGGAGCTTCTTTGTCAGTCGCCTTATTGTCTTTAATGAGACATTTGCACGAATGGGGGCCGACGGTCAACCTGATTATGTGATATTATGTCACGAGGGGATATTTGGCAAGCACCTTCCTTAAATGTATTGTTCTTGATTTTTTCCCCTTGCGTACTCTTTTGGGCAGATAACTGTGGAGGTCAAAATAAAAACTGGACGCTGTACACGGCTCTTGCCCAATGTGCAAACGCAGAATGGGGCCCACCCGAGATTGTGATAAAATATCTGGAGAAAGGGCACACGTTCATGAGAGCAGGTTCAATCCATGGCTCAACCGGCAAGAGAAATGAAAGCTCAAGAAAACATCTATACCATGGGTGTCAAACTCTGGCCCGCCGTTTAATTTAATTTGGCCCTTGAGGCAATATCAAAATAACATTACAGCTGGCCCGCTGTTATTACACAGCAGCGGTGCCGCTGTAACATCGCAATTTCTCAAATTTGCCAATCTTCCCAAACATCAGTGCCCCTCCCGAAAATCTCCCGGGGCAAGCATTCTCCCGATTTCCACCCGGACAACAATATTGAGGACGTGCCTTAAAGGCACTGCCTTTAGCATTCTCCACAACCTGTCGTCACGTCCGCATTTCCTCCATACAAACAGCGTGCGGGCCCACTCGCATAATTTTTGCGGCTATTACACACACATAAGTGAATGCAAGCATACTTGGTCAACGGCCATACAGGTCACACTGAGGGTGGCCATATAAACAACTTTAACACTGTTACAAATATACGCCACACTGTGAACTCACACCAAACAAGAATGACAAACACATTTCGGGAGAACATCTGTACTGTAACATAACATAAACACAACAGAACAAATACCCAGAACACCTTGCAGCACTAACTATTTCGGGACTCTACAATATATTTTGATATTTACCTCAGAAGGCTGCAAATAGAAAAGAGGCATTAAATTTGTATTTAAATTGTATTTGATATGCCACTTGATATTTTGTAATTATTATTATTTGAAATTCGATTTTGTATGTCATTATAAAGTTACTGTATATAAATCTTGCTTGTTCAATGTTCAATGCAAAACTTGTTTGGGTCCCTATTAAAAGGTTACTTTGTTCAACCTTGGCCCGCGGCTTTGTTCAGTTTTAAATTTTGGCCCACTCTGTATTTGAGTTTGACACCCCTGATCTATACGTTTGATGACTTTGTAGATCTTTGTAAGACAGCATCAAGATAGATTGGGTTTTCTCAAAATCAGCTAGAAGTGAGTTACTAGGTTTTGCCTTTGGACGGGAGTATTCCGACTTTTTGTGTGGCCTCACTGGCGAAGTGCCTTGACTGCGTGCGTTGGAGCAAGTAAGAGAGAGAGAACGGCTGCTGTCAATATGACAGATGACAAAGAGTTGAATTAAGGCTGGTTTGTACGGCAGACAATGACCAATTTTTCGAGATAGAAGTTTTTTTTTACTATGTTTATGTTGTGGTTACGGCAAACAAACAGTTTTGTGTAGTGGATGGAAATCCTGCCCTCTTTAAAGGGGAACATTATCACCAGACCTATGTAAGCGTCAATATATACCTTGATGGTACAGAAAAAAGACCATATATTTTTTTAACCGATTTCCGAACTCTAAATGGGTGAATTTTGGCGAATTAAAAGCCTTTCTGTTTATCGCTCTGGAGGGGATGACGTCAGAACGTGACGTCAACGAGGTAATACAGCCGCCATTTTCATTTTCAACACATTACAAACACCGGGTCTCAGCTCTGTTATTTTCCGTTTTTTTGACTATTTTTTGGAACCTTGGAGACATCATGCCTCGCCGGTGTGTTTTCGGAGGGTGTAACAACACTAACAGGGAGGGATTCAAGTTGCACCACTGGCCCGAATGTGCCAAAGTGACTCCACATTTTACCGGCGATGACAGACATGGCACAGAGATGTATGGATAACCTGCAGATGCATTTGCAACGATAAATTCAAAGAAATCACAAAAGGTGAGTTTTGTTGTTGTTGACTTATGTGCTAGTCAGACATATTTGGTTGCGGCGTGACTGCCAGCTAATCCATGCTAACATGCTACGCTAATCAATGCTAACATGCTATTTACCGACGATGACAGACATGACACAGAGATGTATGGATAACCTGCAGATGCATTTGCAACGATATATTCAAAGAAATCACTAAGGTGAGTTTTGTTGTTGTTGACTTATGTGCTAATCAGACATATTTGGTTGCGGCGTGACTGCCAGCTAATCGATGCTAACATGCTATGCTAATCGATGCTAACATGCTATTCACCGGCGGTGCTAAAGCAGACATGGTACAGAGATGTGTGGATAACCTGCAGATGCATTTGCAACTATATTGCGTTTCCTTCCACCCACATTTAATGCGAAAAAAACACTTACCAATCGACTGATTTAAGTTGCTCCAGTGTCAAGAGATGCCAAAGTCCTGGTCGTTTGGTCCACACATTTAACCGGCGATGCTAACGCAGTTATTCGGCCATG
This sequence comes from Nerophis ophidion, assembly GCF_033978795.1. Lineage (NCBI taxonomy): Eukaryota > Metazoa > Chordata > Actinopteri > Syngnathiformes > Syngnathidae > Nerophis > Nerophis ophidion. The sequence goes on along the minus strand of NC_084636.1, from coordinate 9,458,870 downwards.
CTATGGCTATGAATAGCGTCAATAGCTATTTGCTTAATAACTTCAGTTTCTTCTTCAATACTTTCATACTCCAACCATCCGTTTCAATACATGCGTAATCTGTTGAATCGCTTAAATCGCTGAAATCCGAGTCTTAATCCGAGCTAATGTTGCTATATCTTGCTGTGGTATCTGCCATTTTTTTGTTTACATTTGCAGCACTGTATGACGTCACAGGAAAATGGATGGTCGCATCGCAAATAGCGAAAATCAAGCACTTTAAAAGCTGTTTTTAGGGATATTCAGGGACCGGTAACATTTTGAAAAAAACTTCAAAAAATACAACAAGCCACTGGGAACTGATTTTTATTGTTTTTAACCCGTTTGAAATTGTGATAATGTTCCCCTTTAAAGCGTCTCTACAGACTTAATTTAACAGTGTTGACGAATATTGTTTTCCCTGTTGTGGCCGCTTGCCATCACCCGTTACTCACTGTTGCATTGCAAAATCCTACACAACAAATTATCGGTTTATTATGTTTGTAGTTCAGATGGGATTTGCTGTACGCAGAGGGCGTGTGAGAAATGCGCAATTGCACAGGTGTGCACCTTAGAGGGAACGTTGACTACGACGTGCGCATTATCCACGCATGAGTACTAGGTCGCGTTGTGCCGGCAGACGAAAGGGGGGCAGGGGGTCTTAAACAACCATTGTGTGTGTGTGTGTCGGGACAAAGACTACAAAAAAACGGGACCCACTGCCTCCCTGCTTGGCACTCAGCATCAAGGGTTGGAATTGGGGGTCAAATCACCAAATGATTCCTCCCCTCACTTCACATGGAAATGGATGAAATGCAGAGGACATATTTTACCACCCCCAGTGTGTGTGTGACAATCCTTGGAACTTTAACTTTAAAAATGTCAAATTTGTTTTTACTTCAGAGAGATTAGCCGATAAATACAGGATTATCTGTGGGTAGTACGAATCACAATTATGATGATTATATTATTAGTAAGTCTTTAAATACCAGTGGCGCCTGTGTTTCTAACTTGAATCCAGGGTCCTTGAAGACACCACAGTTATGTGCATTGAGATGCAAAAGTGAAATTTCCCTAACTTTCTCCTATGCTGCCACATGCAGATCAAACGGGAAAAAAATAGTACTAATTTGATTCAAGCAACATTATTGAACATTGATGGCCACATTTATTACTTTTTTTAATAAACTGACTTATTTAAATGACAGAAAAAAAATCTTCAAACGTAAAAAAAGCTAGAGGGCCCCTTTGTGTGAAGTGAAGTGAATTATATTTATATAGCGCTTTTCTCAAGTGACTCAAAGCGCTTTACATAGTGACTCCCAATATCTAAGTTACATTTAAACCAGTGTGGGTGGCACTGGGAGCAGGTGGGTAAAGTGTCTTGCCCAAGGACACAACGGCAGTAACGAGGATGGCACAAGCGGGGATCGAACCTGCAACCCTCAAGTTGCTGGCACGGCCACTCTACCAACCGAGCTATGCCCCCCCCTGTTACATCATTCCCACTTCAACGCGCCTGGTTACCAACAATAATAAAAAGGTTTTTGCCAGGTGGTCCTACCTCTGGCTGAGCTCCTCCAGATATCTGCTAGAAAGACTCATGTTCATCTCCAGGGCTTTGATCCTGTTGTTGAGCCTCATAAAGACGCTCTCCTTCTGGCTGGAGCCGTGTACCGTTGCTCCATTCGCGGCCCCGCCGCTGTAATCACCTCCGTTCTGCATCTCTGCGTAGAAATCGGTGGCGGTGCGGTGCACATTCCCGTTAGTGTGCAACAGGTCCTCATCCCCCGTGTCCTGGGGTTCCCCGCCTTGAGGGAGCGGGTCTGCCTGCTCTTCTAGAGAAGCAAATTTATGTGGGTCCCTGCTCTCCTCCCCCGACTTGATTGCATCTGAGTCCGTGAGTGGGGGGGCGGCCGGTTGCTCCGTGGGAGGAGACACAAGGTCCTCAGGCTTCGAGGCGGTGGGGAGAGCTTGCACAGGTTGCTCCTTAGCAGCGAGGAGCGCAGCATCTGGAGAAGAGGTCTCCTGGGTTAGAAGTTGTTGGGTCAGGCTCGTGATGAAGGTGGTGGCGACGCTGCTCAACTTGGTCTCTGGGACAGCGGCAACCTGGAGTGGGGGAGTGGGGGCAGGATTCAGGGCGGCGTCTTTAATGGGAGGCAGCAGCACGTACTCGTGTGTGGGGGTGGGTCGCGTCAGGGAACTGTGGGGGTCTGAGAGGCTGTGAGGATGAAGGGTGGAGGTTCTGCTCGGCTCCAAAAGGAAGTCCAGCTGCGGAGTGTGGGAGTCGACGTGCGGCGTGGGGGAGACCTCGCTTTGGCTTTTGAGAGGCGCCTCCATCTCTGGGGACGTTTCAGTGAGGGGAAGGGCCTCCGGTAAGGGTGTGGAAGCAGGGTCGGGTACCTGAATAGTTGACTGTGTGAGGGCGGGGCCTTTTACACGGGGGCGTGTCTGCGCGCGAAGTCTTCGAAGTCGCTCCTTGGCGAGCACGGCGGAGCACCAGCGGTGGAGCAGCTCGGGCAGCGTGGCCATGCAGGACAAGGAGAGCGAGGACAGGGGCAGGCCAGGACAGTACAGCTGGCTCTCCCACTGGTGCCTGTCTGCTGCCTCCTCAGCTTTCTTCTCCTCTTCCTCGTCGCCCTCCTCTTCCATCAGGGTGACGGTTGACTGGTGGTGCTCTTCGTCGTCTTCCTCTTCAACAAGAGTGACAATCTGTCTGTCTGTGTGGGGCAGAAGGGAAGACGAGGCAGAGGAAACGCTGGAGGAATCCCAGTCCTTGAGGGTGGTGGGTTCTTCTGGTTTTTGACTAAAAAAAGAAGGAAAAGTCGGAATTAGCAGCATATTTATCTTGACTTACACATTTAAAAAATACAATTAGCAGCACTTTTATCCTTACTTAAGCATTTTAAAAATACAATTAGTTAAGAGAACTAAAACAAACAGCTGACATGGAAAAAAGCTGTAATTCTACCAAAATAGTGTCAAAATACTAGGAGAATTAAGTCATAATATTGGACCGAAAATTTTTTAATAAATAATAAAGTCGGGTATTTATCATGATAAAAAAAAAGATTTTAAAAGCCAAAGAGGATGTTTGATTAAATTTGTAAATTTATGAAGTAAAACTGGCATTAAAAAATAAAATAACATTGAGGGAAAAGTTATTACAACAATGAAATCAAAATGTAATGCAATCCATCCACCCATTTTTTACAGCTTATCCCTTTTGGGTTCGCGGGGGGGGTCCCGACCTTTTTGTAGCTGCAGACTGGTCAACGCTTGATAATTTGTCCCGCGGCCTGGCGGGGGGGGGATTCTTTTTTTTTTCATGAAAAAGGAAGGTTTTTTGGGTTGCTGCACTAATTGTAAGTGTATATTGTGTTTTTTATGTTGATTTAATAAAAAATAAATAAAAATACAAATAATAATAAAAAAAATATTCTGCGGCCCGGTACCGGTGGTTGGGGACCACTGCTCTAAGCTACAGCTGGGCGGCAGGCGGGGTACACCCTGGACAATTTGCCACCTTATGGCAGGGCCAACACAGATGGACAACATTCACACTCACATTCACACACTAGGGCCAATGCAGTGTTGTGAAGTGAAGTGAATTATATTTATATAGTGCTTTTCTCTAGTGACTCAAAGCGCTTTTACATAGTGAAACCCAATAACCAAGTTACATTTAAACCAGTGTGGGTGGCACTGGAATCAGGTGGGTAAAGTGTTTTGCCCAAGGACACAACGGCAGTGACTAGGATGGCGGAAGGAGGAATCGAACCTGGAACCCTCAAGTTGCTGGCACAGCTACTCTAACAACCGAGCTATGCCGCCCCAAGTGTTGCCAATCAATCTATCCCCAGGTGCATGTCTTTGGAGGTGGGAGGAAGCTGGAGTACCCGCAGGGAACCCCTGCATTCATGAATATATTAAATTTATCCTGGTGTTTATCAGGATAAAGAAATATTTAAAGGTCAGAAGAAAACGTTTTAATAAAATTGCAATTTTTGAAAACATATGGAAAATTATTTTGGGGAAAATGTTATAGTATTAATAGAATGAGGTTAAAATATCCATCCATCCATCCATTTTCTACCGCTTATTCCCTTTCGGGGTCGCGGGGGGCACTGGCGCCTATCTCAGCTACAATCGGGCGGAAGGCGGGGTACACCCTGGACAAGTCGCCACCTCATCGCAGGGCCAACACAGATAGACAGACAACATTCACACTCACATTCACACACTAGGACCAATTTAGTGTTGCCAATCAAAATATAAGGGATTTATATAATAACTTGCCCCGGTGTTATCGAGGACATAGAAACATTTTAGAACCCAAATAAGACATTTTATTACATTTGAAACGTTCGGAAAAAAATAAAAGCCGTAATTATTGGAACATTATATTGGTGAAAAAGTTATATTACTACAATTGAGTCATTAAAAAATATATATCTTTTTTTTAACATTATGTTGGGGGAAAAGATATAATACTACAAAAGTTAAGTCAACATATAATGAAAATAAAGTCAATAGTACAATCAAAATCAGAATTAACTCTATTTTGAAAAGTTTAAATATATGGAAAATAAATCTTTAAAAACCCAGCCAAAAACAAAAAAACAGGGCAAATAAGTGTAATGTAAGGTTACCAAACATTTGTCTTTAAAAATTTCTAACTTAACATATCAGAGGTTGGTTGACAAAATGTAAAAAATGGACCATATTCCATTAAAGGCTTACTGAAATGAGATTTTCTTATTTAAACGGGGATAGCAGGTCCATTCTATGGGTCATACTTGATCATTTTGCGATATTGCCATATTTTTGCTGAAAGGATTTAGTAGAGAACATCGACGATAAAGTTTGCACTTTTGGTTGCTAATGAAAAACCCTTGCCTGTACCGGAAGTAGCAGACGATGACGTCACAGGTGTGAGTGCTCCTCACATCCTCTCATTGTTTATAACGGGAGCCTCCAGCAGCAAGAGCTATTCGGACCGAGAAAACGACAATTTCCCCATTAATTTGAGTGAGGATGAAAGATTCGTGGCTGAGGATATTGATAGCGAAGGACTAGAAAAAAAATAAATAAATAAAATAAAGTTTAAAAAAAAGGCGATTGCATTGGGAGCGATTCAGATGTTTTTAGACACATTTACTAGGATAATTCTGGGAAATCCCTTATCTTTCTATTGTGTTGCTAGTGTTTTAGTGAGTTAAATAGTACATGATAGTCGGAGGGGTGTGGCCACGGGTGTTTTGACGCCAGTCTCTGAGGCAAGTCACGGCAGCTGCATGGACGGCGCAAGCTCCGTAGATCTCCGGTAAGAGGCGACATTTTACCACAATTTTCTCACCGAAACCTGCCGGTTGACAAGTGGTCGGGAACAATGTTCGCTTGACCGCTCTGATCCATAGTAAAGCTTCACCTCCGGGAATTTTAAACAAGGAAACACCGTGTGTTTGTGTGGCTAGAGGCTAAAGCTTACCACCTCCATCTTTCTACTTTGACTTCTTCATTATTAATTGAACAAATTGCAAAAGATTCAGCGACACAGATGTCCAGAATAATTTGTAATTGCGCGATGAAAAGAGACGACTTTTAGCTGCAAGTGGTGCTGCGCTAATATGTCCCCTCCAAACCGAGACGCACGCGTCATCATACACGTCATCATTCAGCGACGTTTTCAACAAGAAACTCCGCGGGAAATCTAAAATTTAGTAAACTAAACCGGCCGTATTGGCATGTGTTGCAATGTTAATATTTCATCATTGATATATAAACTATCAGACTGTGTGTTCGGTAGTAGTGGGTTTCAGTAGGCCTTTAAGCGGTACAATTTAGTTCTGTTTGTCATAGTAGAATTCCACTGCAACAGTATCTAAGAAACAAAGGTCTCCTGGTTGCAAGATTACTGGTAAGCAGACATTTTATCCAAGAGGAGAATGAGGGCATGGAGAAAGTAATGAGACTAATGCAACAGTCTAAGCTAGTATTTGATTGCCACTGTGGTTAGGTTACTATCCTAATGGAAGAGTTTTAAGTTATTTGAACAGCAATGCTTGGTGGAAAGTATAAATACACAATGTTTAGAATCCTTCCTAGTGCGTAAAGGGGACTTACGCGGAAGACTCTCCAGTGATTTCAGGTGGCATCAGCGTAACCTTTAAGCCCCCCTCTTGGTCTGTCACCACCTCTGCTGTCACGTTACCTGAGATTGGAGCAAAAACACAAAGTCAACAAAACTAAATTGAAATAAAGTTTTTAAAAAAAAGGGACAGTGTAGTAGCTCCAGGAATTTGGGAAAGAGGAGGTAGCAGAGTGGAGAACAGAGACCCTCTTTCTGGCAGTTCCTGGCTCACAAGCTCGGGAGATACTGAAAACCAGTCTGATCCAGTTCGGAGCCACCTCACCCTGAGCAGTTAGCAGAGCCAACAGCTACAGAGGCAACAGGAGCTGAAAGTTTGTCCAAACCCTTGTTTGCATTTATAAATATACAGGATGTAGTTGGCTTTAAAACTATGCACACATTGAGGCATTCTACAAATAATGTATTACTTTGGGTTAAAGTAATAACACTGAAGCAACATCCGGTATGAGCTACATTTCTAAGACGTTCTATCAAGACTAGATTTGAAGTAGGGCTGTGCGATATGGCCTTTTATTAATATCTCAATATTTTTGGGCCATATCACGATACACACCGCCATATTTTGCCTTAGCCTTGAATGAACACTTGATGCATATAATCACAGCAGTATGATGATTTTATGTGTCTACATTAAAACATTCTTCTTCATACTGCATTAAAATATGCTACTTTTAAACTTTCATGCAGAGAAGGAAATCACAACTAAGTCAATTTAGCAAAACTGTATTTATTAAACAGTTATTAAGCAGTTGCACAAACATTCATGTCATTCCAAAACAGAAAGTGCAAGATTGTCAGAGACATTTTAAAATAAGCTATGAGTGCATTTTGTGCATGATGTCACTAAGATGACATGTCAAAACACTAAATTAAAGTGCACTTTTTGTACAGAACGCCACTACAATAGTTTAAAACAAATAAAGTGCACTTTTGTGCATGATGTCACACAAGATATTTCAATAAGTTTCAAATAAAAATGAGCTGCATAATAGGATATCTAGTAGCAATGGTGCTACTTTTTGTAGCAACGCGTTTGCCGCATAATTGTCCAACATATTCCCGCTTGAAGCCAAACCACCGCCAGACGATCGTGCTGTTTTTCTTGGGAATGAATTCTTCCTTCATTTGTTACCAGATTCACACCTTCTCTCTCTCGTATTACCACTCGCAATGTACCGTTAGCATCACAGCTAATGTTACCCATGTAGCTACCTCTCTGCTCGGGGAGGGCGTGTGACGTGTGTCAGAAGGTGCGCTTGTTTTACGTCTCTGTGAGAAGGAGAGACAAGAAAGAGTGGAGTGCAGTGTAATGCCCGCAGCTAAAAGCAACTGTGTTGAGAACGTATACTCAAATATCACAATATAGTCATTTTCTATATTGCAAAGAGACAAACCCGCGTTATATATCGAGTATATCGATATATCGCCCAGCCATAATTTGAAGAACAATTCATTAGAAACCAATAGAAAGACAAAATAATCCATCCAAAAGTCTAGATCGTGGCATGCTTGCTGACTCTGAAGTACAGTCAAGCATTTAATAAATCACAAGTCAGAAAAAAGTCAATTTATAGGATGGGAAGTCCCATTGTGAAATGACAGCTAGTTAAGTAAAAAATGATCCGCTTTTATTTTAGACTTGTGGAGCCCACTATGACACTTTATTTATACCCTGAACTGCTATAAAGTTGGAAGTCAGCGGTTATTAACGAGAGGAAACTGAGGTCCTATAGAGACAGGATGTAAAGCAATAACAAGTACGTACCTTCAGCCTGTGCTCCCTCTTCCTGCAGTTCAGGTTTACCACCCAGCACATTAGCAGCAATATTGTTCACCATGTTGAGGATGGCATCTAAAAACAAACAGTGTGAATTTTTTTTTACACAATAAACATTCCTCTGCTTTTTGTGAACCGCTGCTAAAATGGGTATATCCCACCCCCCAGTAAATGTGTACACTATCAGCAAAGCCAAGAAGGTTAAAGCACAGTGGAAACATTCAACCCTGAGCCTGAAGGACATGACTATCTATGGAGCGTGTAAAAATGCTGGTGTTTACTTGTGGAACCTACCACTGACTTTAACGCTTTTATTTGGGAGGCTACTTACTTGTCGCGGAGCCAAGCAGGTTTTTCGAAGCCTTGTCTTCTGATGGCTGGTAGCCGGGTGGATAGTCTAAGGGGTTAAAAACATTACAGTATTTTTAGTATTGGTTTTTGACTACTTGCTACTCCTTAACATGCTTCGAAGTAGTCAGCGTACAGTTGAAAACCATTATTGTCTCAATATATGGCAACACAAGTAAGTAAACTGAACAGGTCCAAATTGTCTCCTGATAGGAATAATCACTGTGAAATTAGCAGAGCTGCACATATCAGTTTTGGATTTATCTTCCATTCTTTAATCAGGACATAAATGTGGTGCAGCTGGAGGATTGTAGACACCTTGCGATTCTTCCTTGCGCTCACACCTTCCTTCCTTATGCTTGCACCTTTGAGTCTTCCTTAATGCGCTTGCTGCTTTGAGCCATTCTCGCACTCGCTCCTTCGTGGCTTCCTTAATGCACTTTGTCCTTACTTTCTCACGACTTCCTTCCCCACACAAGCTACTTCCTTCCTTCTTAGTGCTCATGCCTGCTTTCCTTCCTCGCACTCACACCTTGGTGTCATCCTTGCACTTGCTCCTTTGTGGCTTCCTTAATGCACTCCCTCCTTACTTCCTCAAATTCACGGCCTTCTGCCTCACACAAACTCCTTTCCTCGCGCTCGCTCCTTAATGCATTTCTCCTATTCGCGCCTTCCAGCCTTAATAACACACGCTCCTTTCTCATGCTCGCTCCCACGTACCTTCCTTCCTCACACAAGCTCTTCTTTCATGGCTTTCTTATTCTTCCTTGCTCACCATCTATCTTTCCTTGTGCTTGCTCCTTCGTGACACGTGCCTTCCTAACACTCGCTCCTTCGTGATTTTTCCTTCTACGCCAGCTTTCCTTTCTTTCCAGCCTTACTCACACCAGGCGCTCCTTCGAGCCTTCCGGCATTACGCTTCTTACAGGCCTTACTCGCGCGGGCTCCTTCGGGCCTTATGTGCCTCACGAGCCTTACTTGCGCTCGCTCCTTCGGGCCTTTACTGCGCTCGCGCCTTCCTCTTCTTCAAGCCTTACGCTCCTTCGGGCCTTACGCTCCTTCGGGCCTTACTCGCGCCTTACGCTCCTTTGGGCCTTACGCTCCTTCGGGCCTTACTCGCGCCATACGCTCCTTTGGGCCTTACGCTCCTTCGGGCCTTACTCGCGCCATACGCTCCTTCGGGCCTTACTCGCGCCATACGCTCCTTCGGGCCTTACGCTCCTTTGGGCCTTACTCGCGCCATACGCTCCTTCGGGCCTTACTCGCGCCTTACGCTCCTTCGGGCCTTACTCGCGCCTTACGCTCCTGCGGGCCTTACTCGCGCCTTACGGTCTTTCGGGCCTTACTCGCGCCTTACGGTCTTTCGGGCCTTACTCGCGCCTTACGCTCTTTCGGGCCTTACTCGCGCTTTACGCTCCTTCAGGCCTTACTCGCGCTCGCTTCTTTCTCATGCTCGCTCCTACGTACCTTCCTTCCTCACATAAGCTTTTCACCGCGCTTGTTTCTTTATGCATTTCTCACGCTTGCTCTTATGTGTCTTCCTCCTTCACAAGAGCTCTTTTCCTCGCGCTCGCTCTTTCGTGGCATCCTTATTCTGCGCTGTCCTTACATCCTTGCACAGCATCCATCCTTCCTTGTGCTCGCTTCTCCGAGCCTTCCTCGCGCTCGCTCCTTCGTGGCTCGTGCCTTCCTCGCGCTCGCTCCTTCGTGGCTCGTGCCTTCCTCATGCTTGCTCCTTCGTGGTCTTTCCTTCCACCCCAGCTTTCCTTTCTTTGTGTGGTGTACTTGTGCACTTTTCTTCCTTTCTTGCGCTCCTACCTTCCATAAGGATGCCCCACAGGCCCGCTCATCACCTTCAGCTTCCTCAGCAAGGCAGCTGCCATCTTTGAGGTGTGTTTGAACTTCATCATGTTGCAAAACTGCAATATAAGGGATCATGCATTTTCGGCTTGTTGTAGTTCCTGTTTCACTTCTTTGAACTGCACCCCCGCTACCACCACCTGACTTTAGGCAACAATTATCTTGCTACTCACTTGTGTTGCCAGCAATTTACACAATAAAGACTGTCTAGAATAATTTTCATCGGATAGTAAATCTATAATGCTCTCTAGTATTGTACCTTGACAATATAAAATAAACTGCTTGATGTATTGCTTCTCATGGGCCTGGATGATCATCTTACCATAGTCTTCATCTACTAAGTACTCCAGCCTTTCCGACGGGTCCTGGGAGTCTGCCTCATCATATTCCTCCACCATACTGGTTCCAAACACCCTACACAAAATACACACATGCTTGTTGACGTCCACAAGAGTGCCGACCGAGGAAAGAGGTGAAGGGTCGTTGTTACAAAACATGCGTAAATGAGGAAATCCTTTGGGGGAACATCAATGAAAAGCATCACTCTGCCATTGATCACAGAGTATGTTGGAGGTCGATCACTTGTTAACATACAAAAAATGGCAATATTTTGAGTTAAAAGGATCTTTTTCTGAACATTTTGACTGGAAAAAACACAAAAGACAGAACATAAGTTGTCCTAATATGTTACTGAATCCCCCCCCCCAGCTTAGGTGATTTTATGTAACGTTTCAACCCTGGAAAAGAATGGACTGAAGATTATTGAACACAAAACTTGTAAACAATAATAATAAAATGGAAATAGCATCTTCTACGCTGTAAGTCAATAAGGAGAACAATTTGAGGGACTATTGCCTTTGCCTATCATTCACAACCTACATATTTGTCAACAACATCATCATCAGCCGTTGTCAGTCCACTGTTGGACGAAAGCCTCAGCATGTTTCTGCCATTTGGCGTACTTTTCATGCTGGTTATTAGCCTACACCTTCCACGCTGGCTTGGTGCGGGTTGGAAGGAGTATTTTATATCAGAGATCCTTCTCCTAGACTAATTGCCTTACTGGGCTGTTGAACTTAGTCTGTCCTGTTTGTTGTCCGCGCCCCATTTACCCAGGGACCCGCTCAGCTTTATGGCACTGACCGCCCGCCAGTCACAAGAGAAGGTGCAAACGGTTCTTTGTGTGTATTTTATAGACGTTAGTTAGGACTCACTAACCCCACACACAACCTCCCATCTCATGCCTGGATGTAGTTTAACGTCATACCCAGGACACTACATCTTTGTTGTGCATCCCAAATAGTGTGAAAAACTGATAGCAAGAGGCAGCTAACAATACAGTCAAAAGGGATTGACCGATCTTGCCGAACAAGCCCTAAAAAAAACATTCAACAACATTTTCAATAAATGCTGTTAGTACGTATTAGGCTGCACAATTTTAAGAAGAATCCTAATTGTAATTTTTTTTGCCAAAAATTGCAATATTTAGATTTAATTAATTTGAATGCATCCATCCATCCATCCATTTTTCTACCGCTTATTCCCTTTCAGGGTCGCGGGGGGCGCTGGTGCCTATCTCAGCTACAATCGGACGGAAGGCCGGGTACCCCCTGGACAAGTTGCTACCTCATCGCAGTAATTTGAATGCATAAAACTGTAAATAATGAGTGAAGGAAGTCATGGTACTTGTAAGCTGCCAATCAACATATTCTTGTCTCAAGTTGCCAAACATTATAACAATATGCAATAATGTACTTTTAAAGACATTTGGGTTCACGTATACAACACATATGTTTGCTTCCATCGTCAAACAAAATCAAAAAAACTCAGCCGCTTGCGATTGATAATTGCAGTAAAAACATCTATGTGGATTTATGGTGCAGCCTAGTATGCATGTAATGGAACACTCATAAAAACATGTAACGTTGACAGTATTTTGGTCCTATTAAGCATTACTGGAACTTCCTTCCTGGGCGCACAGCAACATATACTACTTCCATCCAAAAACTACCACTCATCATAGCAGACTTTGTGAAAGCCAAAGAGAAGTGTCCAAGTACTTTGGGACAAATAAGGATCCAGAACCTTGCAGCATCTTCATAGCGATGTATTTGGGTCCAAGTTGAATTTCAAAGTTGACCGCCATCTCGGCTAATGACCACAACCTTCCACTATAGAGATGTGAGACATGATTTATAATTTAGCATGAACTTTTTCAAACTCAAGAGGCGATTCAGAAGCAAGCCTGTCTCTCTGAGCAAGGCGCTGTGTTACTAAAAGTAGTTCCTCTGAGTTAGCAGTCATAATACCATTGTTGCTATAGCTTGGTTAATATACAAGTAAAGGGAGTGTTTGTTCGTGGCCTATTGTGAGTGTTTTTTTAACATTTTAATGCTCGCAAAAGAGAAAGGCGTGTTCTTGTATCACACAGGGATAATGAATGATGGGCAAAATTCCTCAAAAAAAGATGTTTTACTTTAAAATAATGTTTTGTCGTTTGACAAAAATCTAGCGGAGGTTGGAATAGTTTTTAGGTTAAAACACAAGGGAGGCAACAACTTGGCTACAAGGTGCCTCGGGGCAGGCTTATAAGTAAATGCAGTGATTAAGCCTGTCCTTCAAAACAAACTATTAGGGGTGTTGAAGGAACCATAAAGGGTTCTGTAAATACCAGGAAAGCAATATTGCTAGCATACTCTGCTGTCTTACCTGAAAAGACTCAGCGGACAGAAGTGTTCCGACCCAAAGTGGGAAAGCAGCTCAACCTGCAAGCACAAACAAAAAGTTGAACATATTAGATCTGAGTTAGAATAAATGTGTGAGTGTATGCCCCATTTAAACACGCCAAACCAGCAAACAGAATGAAATAATGAAAATCCAACAAAAGCGGTGCATATATGTTTCAGCTTATTAAGATATTCTTCACATGCATTTAATGTTGTCCCCTGTTGAGTGTTAGACAACCACACTTAGGACACAGTCTTGTGACACAGAGAAGAATGCTAACCTTTATGTACTTGATGAACATCTGAGGCAAAGAGAGCAAGACAGCAGGACAAAAGGAGGGAGAAATAAAATCAGATGAAGAATTTAACAAAATAGTGTCAAGCATCAAGCTTGAAGCATCTTCTCAGTCTGAAAGGTTTGGCATGGACTAGGGTTGTACGGTATGCCTGTAGTAATTCAGTACCGTAGTAGTAATGAATTAAAAAAAAATACCGGTACTTGTTTTTTTCATTTGCATGCTTACGTGTGGAGGTGAAGTTGCTGAGTTGAACCCCACTTTTAGTATAAAATAAAATAAAATAAATTTAGAAACACATTTTTACAATGGAGTTCATGGTGCGCATTATGCATTCAACCAATTGCAAGCGCTGCAAGCCACTCTAACAAGATGATTGTCAAGTTGACTTGAGTCAGTTAGCTTACCACAACCAGGTGTGAATTAATGTTGAGTCCTACTTCTATGTGAGCGCTTTGAGTGTTTAGAAAAGCGCGATATAAATCTAAGTTTTTTTTTTGTTTTTTTTAAGTCTTTGCATCTTACCTTTTTGTTATTTTATGGGTTGAGTTGATAATTTAGAATGAAAGAACGTATTGAGCGTCGATACTGTCGCCAAGACAGGAGCAGCTGATTGCCTGCACCTGCGCTGATTGGAGTAGCCGCAGCCAATCCAGGTAGCACTTAAAAGTCAGCTGACACGTCATCTTTAAACACCGTCATGCGTGACGTGGGTAACACTTGAATTGCTATCGCCACATCCAATGGTCACATTTAGGACAGCTGTTTATTTCATTTAAAAAATGCAGCTCATTTTTATATTCAGCATATTGATTTTGCGGGCCGGATTAAAACAGTTTGCGGGCCATATCCGTATGTTTGACTGGATTATATTGAACAATTAATCTGCACTCACTATGATTCAGTTGCTGACTGGAAAAACGATAAATTATGGAAAAAAAAAAACTAAATGAATGCTGTGCTTTATTTGCATTGTGTTCTGGCTTGTCTAATCCTGTTAAACGAAAGTAAGCGTTTTAAGGGAATATGTGACCTTTAAGCTGATACATAAAAAATCAGGAAGGGAAAGATAGTATAACAATCCTTAACAAAGACATTTCTTCATTCAGTCAATCCCAGGGTTGTTTTACACAAAGCGTTCAATTACCATGCAGTCATAAGAGGGTCTCCTGAGCTTTAAAGAAAGCCTATGAATGCAAGTGTGTGTTTAGTTCCAGCAACTACAGCCCAGAATGGATAAATGGTAGCTTTCTCTCCCTAAAGGCATGAATGTACTTTTACATAAGACAAACAGGACGTACCTTGACATATTTAGCATAAAGCTGCTCATCCAGTGGAAAACTCTGGATGATGCGCTCGTCGCGGGCATGGAAAGTTCCCAGCTTCACCCACTTGTTGGTGGGATACCTGCGAAAACAGCGAGTGGCAGAGTGGGGTCAGTCGCGTGCTTAGCACAGGTGCTAAATGCCACACAGTGCGAGGTGTGACTAAAGGGTGGTCCTGACATGCCACAGTGTGCAATATGAGGTACTGGGAAAAAATCTGAAGCTATCAATTTCATTATAGTGAGTTTTTACATATTCTATGGCAGGGGTCACCAACGCGGTGCCCGCGGGCACGAGGTAACCCGTAAGGACCAAATGAGTCGCCTGCTGGCCTGTTCTAAAAATAGCTCAAATAGCAGCACTTACGAGTGAGCTGCCTCTATTTTTTAAACTTTATTTATTTACTGGCAAGCTGGTTTTGCTTTGCTCAACATTTTTAATTCTAAGAGAGACAAAACTCAAATTGAATTTGAAAATCCCAAAAAATATTTTAAAGACTTGGTCTTCACTTGTTCAAATAAATTCATTTTAATTTTTTTACTTTGCTACTTATAACTTTCAGAAAGACAATTTTAGAGAAAAAAATACAACCTTAAAAAAGATTTTAGGATTTTTAAACACATATCCCTTTTAACCTTTTAAATTCCTTCCTCTTCTTTCCTGACAATTTATATCAATGTTCAAGTAAATTTATTTTTTGTATTGTAAAGAATAATAAATACATTTTAATTTAATTCTTTATTTTAGCTTCTGTTTTTTCGACAAATATTTGTGAAATATTTCCTCAAACTCATTATGATTAAAATTCAAAAAATTATTCTGGCAAATCTAGAAAATCTTTAGAATCAAATTTAAATCTTATTTCAAAGTCTTTTGAATTTCTTTTAAAATGTTTGTTCTGAAAATCTAGAAGAAATAGTGATTTGTCTTTGTTAGAAATATAGCTTGGTCCAATTTGTTATATAGTCTAACAAAGTGCAGATTTGATTTTAACCTATTTAAAACATGTCATCAAAATTATAAAATTAATCTTAATCAGGAAAAATTACTAATGATGTTCCATAAATTATTTTTTAATTTTTTCCAAAAGATTCAAATTAGTTAGTTTTTCTCTTCTTTTTTTCGGTCGAATTTTGAATTTTAGAGTCGAAATTTAAGATAAACTATGTTTCAAAATTTAACTTTAATTTTTTTCGTGTTTTCTCCTCTTTTAAAGCGTTCAATTAAGGGTTTTTTTCATCATTTATTCTAAAAAAAAAACCTTTTGTAGAAGGAAAAAAAATGTACGACGGAATGACTGACAGAAATACCCATTCTTTTTTTTTTTTATATTTACCTGTTTCTATATATATTTATTGTGAGAAATCATTAAAATGATCAGTGTTTCCACAAAGATAAATATCATTAATTATTGATAATAACAGAGTTAAAGGTAAATTGAGCAAATTGGCTATTTCTGGAAATTTATTTAAGTGTGTATCAAACTGGTAGCCCTTCGCATTAATCAGTACCCAGGAAGTAGCTCTTGGTTTCAAAAAGGTTGGTGACCCCTGGTCTACGGCATAAAAAATTTAAATAAAGAAGCACAATACATTAATTACATGCAGATGTCATGCACCAGTCACAAAACAAAGTGCACTTTTAGCAACAACACCCACATTGTCACATTCAAAGTGAAATAATTGTGTAGTAGACCTGTCACTGAGGGACACGACAAAGTCTTTAGGCGTGGATGAGAAGAGCTCAAAGTTTGCAAGGTCCAGCTGCTTGACTTGTATGCGCTCACAGAGCTCGATCACAAACCTGCACAGAGACGCACAGACGTACATTTCAACGGCAAACTCATCACAAGGAAGAACCCCTTTTGCACGGACGTCACGGTCACTCACCAAATTTTGTTGCTGCAGGGATTCAGCATGTAAAGGTCCATGTTCTCCATGAGAATAGCGGACGTGCTCTGTAGGAAGACCATGGAAAAAAAAACGCAGAGTTACAGTAAATGCTCTAATACAAGTCGCAAAGAGGACAGGAGGTTTTGGAGGCAGACGATAATAGATTTATAATGCGCTGTATGGGTTATACTAATGGTTTGGATTGCATGAGAAAGCAGAAAGCTAAACGTAGCACTCTTTGACCACATCGTCATTTCTGATAAAGCATATTGCACAACACAGCAGAAACAGAATCAATACTGGATGGATGGATAAAAAAGAAAATCCAACACCAACAACTGAGTAGCGCAGCGGACATCTTAAAGCACACGCAGAGCTGGATAAAGGAGCTATATGGTGACCACTCAACATACTTCAAATACAGCTATTACTTAAAAAAACAGAAACATCATTAGGAAATTTCCTAATGTTTTAGACCAGTGGTTCTCAACCTTTATTCAGTGATGTACCCCCTGTGAACATTTTTTTAATTCAAGTACCCCCTAATCAGAGCAAAGCATTTTTGGTTGAAAAAAAAGAGGTAAAGAAGTAAAATACAGCACTATGTCATAAGTTTTGTAATTTATTGCATTGTGTAACAGTGCAAAATATTGCTCATTTTTAGTGGTCTTTCTTGAACTATTTGGGGAAAATTATTTAAAAATAACTAAAAACTTGTTGAAAAATAAACAAGTGATTTAATTATAAATAAAGATTAGTAATCATCAACTTAAAGTGCCCATTTTGGGAATTGTAATAGAGATCCATCTGGATTCATGAACTTAATTCTAAACATTTTCTTCACAAAAAGAGAAATATTTAACATCAATATTTATGGAACATGTCCACAAAAAAGTCTAGCTGTCAACACTGAATATTGCATTGTTGCATTTCTTTTCACAGTTTATGAACTTACATTCATATTTTGTTGAAGTATTATTCAATAAATATATTTATGAATGATTTTTGAATTGTTGCTATTTTTAGAATATTTTTTAAAAATCTCACCTACCCCTTGGCATACCTTCAAGTACCCCCAGGGGTGTGCGTACCCCCATTTGATAACCACTGTTTTAGACCGCGCATCCAGCAACTATAATAAAGCCTAACCTAAAATCGTGCTTGTTCTACTAATGGCAGTATAGTAGAACCTCAATTTACAAAACCCCGATTATAAAAATGTTTCAATTTACAGAACACGGACCGAATAAAATATACTTTGTTGTAAGAACCTTGTTTCAGTGTATAAACCTTACACCTTTTTATAGCATTTTTCCAGTTTTTCTACCTCAATATGAGTAAAGCGAAAGCAGTGGACAAGTGATGTATGGTTAAAAAAATACAGTAGTATCCACAGCGTTGTCAACTTTGCCCGCACCATCTCCCACCCTTCAGCTATACACCGAGAAGATTAACCAAAAAGGTAAAGTGGATCTTATTTTTATTATCCCTAATCATTGTAGCTACAAGGCTGTGAAAGGTGAATGGCATTTTTTTTTTTTTTTTTAATTGTGACTGCTGTTCACAATCATAATGAGAGACAAGAACACGTCATTTTTTTTTTTTTAGGATTCTATAGACCATGGGTGTCAAACTCTGGCCCACGGGCCAAATTTGGCCCGCCTTGTAATTTAATTTGGCCCTTGAGGCAATATCAAATTAACATTAGAGCTGGCCCGCCGCTGTAACACCGCATTCACCGCTAATACTCTTACTTGCCAACCCTCCCCATTTTCCCGGAAGACTCCCAAAGTTCAGTGCCCCTCCCAAATTTCATCCCAGACAACAATATTGGGGCTGGGCCTTAAAAGGCATTGCCTTTGGCGTTCTCTACAACCTGTTGCCACGTCCACTTTTCCTCCATACAAACAGCGTGCCGTCCCTTCACATAATATATGTGGCTTATACACTCACTCAAGTGAATGCAAGGCATACTTGGTCAACAGCCATACAGGTCACACTTAGGGTGGCCGTATAAACAACTTTAACACTGTTACAAATATGCGCCACACTGTGAACCCACACCAAACAGGAATGACAAACACATTTCGGGAGAACATCCGCACCGTGACACAACAGAACAAATACCCAGAAGTCCTTGCAGCACTAACTCTTCCGGAAAGCTACAATATACAACCCCCGTGTCCACCTCAACCCCGCCGCCGAAAAGAGGCATTCAATTTATATTCAAATTTTGATATGCCATTGATATTTTTTGATTATTATTATTTGAAACTCGATTGTGCATGTCACTATAAAGTCATATAAGCCTTGCTTGTTCAATATTCAATGCAAAACTTGTTCGGGTCCCTATTAAAAGGTTAATTTGTTCAACCTCGGCCCGCGGCTTTGTTCCGTTTTAAATTTTGGCCCACTCTGTATTTGAGTTTGACACCCCTGCTATAGACGATAAACGCTTGAGAGATGCGGTTAATGAGAGTCACCATTGTAACCTTCAAAGCCCTCTAAAACAACTTTAAAACCATCCATCAATGTTCCATATACACACTGCAAGTATATATACATAATGTAGTAACAGACACGTTCATAATAATATGTAATATGTTCAAATTTACCGTATTTTGGTCATTTTATGCACTGCCATAAGTTTTTTTCTCAGTGTATTTATTTCCATTTCCATAGCAGCACACTTCTAACTTCCGGCAACAATTGTGTTCCAACTTCCGGAAACAAACCCATGTGTGTGTTCTAATCATGGCAGACTTGGCAACAGACAATGAAGACGACTATTTTTGGACAAATGAGGTATTCACAACCTTATCTTTTTGAAGCTGAATATGCGGAGGATGAACTGCTGCTTATAGAAACGAGCACAAAGAGAGGCTGAAACGTTGGAGCAGACGGAAGCCAAGAGGGTGAGGTCGGTGTGTTTTGACGCTCCAAATGTGAAACTTGGAGACAAGCTATGCAGACATAAATGTAGTGCTCACCCAACTAAACCAGAAAAAAATGTATCCGGTCAGCTGGACCAAACACACAACTGTCCATCAAGTGAGTCACTACAGTATTAATCACGAAACACGCAGCATGTCATGCTTGTTATTACAACTACAGTACATACACTGTCTGTCTAGCTAGGTACAAACAAAACATGAAATGTGCGCTAATACGTTATAGAATACTGTAATATGATTGTTCATGTCTTAGTCGCATTGTGTTGTGCATTGCACACTCAAAAGCAAAAGCGAGCTTACCTCTTACCATACCTTTCTTATGGCTAATACCGTAGCAGCGATGTGTTACTAAGCTACAAAATGGCTTCCTCAGTGTTCACTCTTACAATAACAATGTCGCTACAGCTTGGTTATTATACAGGTTACGGAACGTAAATGAAGTATTGTTGGCGGTTTTTCGATGCATTTTTAATGTTATTAAGGGGCAGAATGGATTGCCACCTCGGATGAGCCGATTATTACAAATTAGAATGCAAAAAACCCCAAAACCGTTTGTCTTCTTGTCTCATAAAGTATTGTGAACTACAGGCAAAATTCCCCCAAAAGTGCAGTTCCCCTTTAACGGAGAGGAGTTTTGTGATTTCAAAGTGTGATGCACCACCGGACTAGTAGCAGTCTGCATGCCCACAGGAAAATGGACAATTCAGATAGTAGTGGTTGTTTTGAACTTGTTATTAAATAGACAGCTAATCCTTAATCTGCTTATGTTTCTTTGATATACAATACTTTATAAAGTTTTCTATTATGTTCAAAGTGTACAAACGTTTACCAAAATACAGACTTTTGTCCAGGCTAGAACCCATTATTTGTTTCTTAAAAAGATCTTTACTTAAATATTTGAAAGTTTTTATTTACAAACACTGTTCAAGAATCAATTAGGTTCGTAAATCTAAATCCACTGTACGTACATTTTTATACAAAAAACGTTTTATAGTACCACGGGTTTGTATGTTATTTTGTCCATTGAATTGAATTATATTTATATAGCGCTTTTCTCTAGTGACTCAAAACACTTTCCATTGTGAAACCCAATATCTAAGTTACATTTTTAAACCAGTGTGGGTGGCAGTGGGAGCAGTTGGGTAAAGTGTCTTGCCCATGGACACAACGGCAGTGACTAGGTTGGCAGAAGCAGGGATCGAACCTGGAACCCAATTGAGCTATACCGCAACACGCGGTATAGCAACCTCCATGTTGGTATCAGATAAGCATTTAATAGTCGCCAAAGCCAAATCCGCACTAATATGAGTAAATTCAATCATGTGCCAGCAGTTACCAACCTTGGCCTCGTTGTTTGCAGACAGTATCTTAGCGCCGCACTCCACCGAGGCGTAATTATTCTTGAAGTTTTTCTGGACCTTCTTCACTGACTGGGTGCTGCCGCTGGCGGCCGTATGGAGACTCTGACCTGCGAGGCAGGAAAGGACATTATTGTTATGCAACACTTTTAAAACAGACATGCATTGCTGACTGCTGCACATTGCGTGCTAAGGGGCAGAAACAAAAGACATATGCAACCTAAAAAAAACATACAGTAAATGACCAGAAAATAAAACATTGTGGGCATAATCTTACTTTTCTCCTTCTCCACCTCCATGACTTGCTTTTTCCACTCGTCAAATGTCGGGATGTCATCTTTGCTGGGGACCGAGGGATCCGACTCTCTGCCGGTAGCAGCCTGAAACACGCACAATGTATATTCCGAATCAAACATTGTTACGGATTGGACTTGTCTGCAATGTGAACTGGGTGCACTTCAATCATGGGTGTCAAACTCTGGCCCGCGGGCGTGTATTTTAATTTGGCCCTTAAGGCAATATCAAATTAACATTAGAGCTGGCCCGCCGGTATTATACAGCAGTGGTGCCGCTGTAACATAGCATTCACTGCTAATACTCTTACTTGCCAACCCTTCTGATTTTCCCAGAAGACTCCCGAATTTCAGTGCCCCTCTCGAAAATCTCCCGGGGGCAATTATTCTCCCGATTTCCACCCGGACAACAATATTGAGGACCCTGCCTTTATCGTACTCTACAACCTGTCGTCATGTCCTCTTTTCCAACCTACAAACAGCGTGCCAGCCCGGTCATATAATATATGCGGCTTTTACGCACCGTAATGAATGCAATGCATACTTGGTCAACACCCATACTGGAGGTGGCCGTGTAAACAACTTTAACACTGTTACAAATATGCGCTACACTGTGAGCCCACACCAAACAAGAATGACAAACATTTCGGGAGAACATTTGCAACATAAACACAACAGAACAAATACCCTGAATCCCTTGCACCACTAACTCTTCCGGGACGCTGCACTATACACCCCCCACCGCTACCACCATTTTTTTAATTTTCATTTTATTTAATATGCCATTGATATTCTTTCGTTTGTTTTTTGAAAGTTGATTTTGCACTGTTCAGTTATATAAGCGTTGCTTGTTTTATATTCGGTGTTAAAGCAAATCAGTTCAGCAAACTGAGCAATAATTAACGTTTTTATTCTTGCACTTTCTCTGGCTACTTGAATGTTTGATTCATTCATTATTGTTATTTTATTTTCAAATGTATTATTAGCCTTTGGAAAAAGTTTATTTTGATACTTACCTCAGAGAGCTGCAAATAGAAAAGAGGCATTACATTTTTATTCAAATTTTATTTGATATAACATTGATATTTTTTAATTATTATTATTTGAAACTCGATTTTGCATGTCACTATAAAGTAACATAAGCTTTGCTTGTTCAATATTCATTGCAAAACTTGTTTAGGTCCTATTAAAAGGTTAATTTGTTAAATTAAATAAGCTAGTCCGGTTACTTTTAGACCTCCACCCCAGATCACACCTCAATCCAACCCACTTCTCCAAAGTGGGCTGGCTCAGGATGGAGGACAGAGTAAAACAACTTGCACTGAGCCTGGTCTATAAAATCCGCTACACCTCCTTGATACCGAAGTACATGTCAAACTACTTCCTTTACGTAAATGACGGCCATAACCACAACACCAGGGGGAGCTCCACAAACCACGTTAAACCCAGATTCCGATCTAACAAAGGTCTTAACTCATTCTCTTTCTATGCCACATCAATGTGGAATGCACTCCCAGCAGGTATAAAAGTAAGTGCATCTCTATATTCCTTCAAAACCGCTCTAAAACAACACCTCCAGGCAACTTCAACACTTTACTAATACCCTCCTCCATTCACATCCCATCTCCCCGGATTATAAACAACTCAAATGTACTTCAAATGTATATACTTGTTCTTATGCTATCTGAACTCACTATGTTCTCTGCTGGCTGTACATATCCTACTAAACAAGACCTAAACTGTTTCAATGTCCACATTTCTCTGTTGATGACTGAAGTTCTGATATCAACCAAAGCTCCTCATCCAACCCCCCGGATTGTAAATAATTCAATGTACATACTATGATGATTAACTTGTGTGATGACTGTATTATGTTGATAGTATATATTTGTACAATGAATTGATTAACGTGGACCCCGACTTAAACAAGTTGAAAAACTTATTCGGGTGTTACAATTTAGTGGTCAATTGTACGGAATATGTACTGAACTGTGCAATCTACTAATAAAAGTATCAATCAATCAATCAATCAATGTTTGCCCGCGGCTTTGTTCAGTTTTAAAAAATTTTGGCCCTCTCTGTATTTGAGTTTGACACCCCTGACTTGGATGGTCATGCTCAGTTGCCAGGACGCCACCACAACAATCAGGAGCGTTTAGCTGTGAAAAACCCCTCAGATCTATTACATAATTCGATGTTCGGATCTCAGAGGCTTCAAATAACCCACAGTCCAGACTCCTACATCTTTATAAATCTGACTTTTTGCCTAAAAAAATGTAACAACATTGGTATAATCAAGGCTTTTAGGGAAAAGCAGGTCACGAAACCTTGTGCAACATTCATGGACTTCCCGCTGTTAGCGTAGCGTGGCACATTAGATATTCAGCAGCAAATAGGAGGAGGATGCATTATTTGTAGAGCCGGCACGTGTGGCTGCACGAGGGGTCTTGCAACCTATTGCTACACATTAGCTTCAGAGCACACGGCGCAGCGGTCAGGAAGCCGACATCATCGCTTTTCCACAACCTGCTCACGTCGAACAGGACACTCACATTTTCCATTGCGACACCGCAGCATTTGTCCCGTCTCTTCTCATGTCATACTGGAAAGAAAAGATGTGCACTGGAACTTATTCAGAGACAATATGTCCAGCATTACAGGTCCCTTTTTTAAAGTGGATCTATAATGATTTTCGCCTTTTCTGTCCTATAAATGTTATAAATGGTTGTCGTGTTTAACATGATCAAAGCATCAAATCACAAGGTTCGCACATTTTGGCATTTGTTTGCACAAACTTTTGGTTGGCTCTGCAGTCTCGCTACTAGGTGACATCAAAGTGAGGTAGACGTACAGTACAGGCCAAAAGTTAGGAAACAACTTCTGATCATTCAATATGTTTTTTATTTTCATGACTATTTACATTGTATTTTTTTTTGGGGTCTTATCCAGCTTCTCAGGCAAATCATATAGTTGATGTAGATGCCCATATCGGCTGTTAAGATTTACTTTACAAAAGAGAAGTGTAGGATACTTGTTGCCTTATTTGAATTTGACTTTATTAAATGGTGTTATATTATCATTTGGTGCAGCCGGGCCGGAGCAGGAGGGGATAGAAAGAGAAAAAAAGGAAGACAGAGAGACAAAAACAACAATAACAACAAAAACAACAACAACAATAACAACAAAAACAACAACAACAATACTCCCGTCCAAAGGCAAAACCCAGTAACTCAATTTTGGTCAAAACTGAGCTGATAATAATTTTGGAGTTCCTTTTGGAGTTTACATTAGTGTATGCGATATTGTAATTTGTTCCGTAAGTAAGCTGTTACGCGCATGGCAGGACCTAGCAACTACCACATAACCGCGTAGATACAACAGAAAAACCTAGTATCTCAAGGGACCAATCGGAGCTTCTTTGTCAGTCGCCTTATTGTCTTTAATGAAGACATTTGCACGAATGGGGGCGGACGGTCAACCTGATTATGTGATATTATGGCACGAGGGGATATTTGGAAGATTGGCCCAGGACGTTGCAAGCACCTTCATTAAATGTATTGTTCTTGATTCTTCCCCTTGCGTACTCTTTTGGGCAGATAACTGTGGAGGTCAAAATAAAAACTGGACGCTGTACACGGCTCTTGCCCAATGTGCAAACGCAGAATGGGGCCCACCCGAGATTGTGATAAAATATCTGGAGAAAGGGCACACGTTCATGAGAGCAGATTCACTCCATGGGTCAATCGGCAAGAAAATGAAAGCTCAAGAAAACATCCATACGTTTGTAGATCTTTGTAAGACAGCATCAAGATAGATTGGTTTTCCTTTGTTTTCTCAAAATCAGCTAGAAGTGAGTTACTAGGTTTTGCCTTTGGACAGGAGAATAGAACACCACCAGCACATACGATATGCACAAATATGATGGTAAAAGTGATAGCAAAGAAGCAGTTAGTGAAATAAATAATATAGAAATGACAATGAGCATTTTTACACTACAACTGTAGCAATACCAATACCAATAGAAAAAGCGCTATTGATCATGAACAATACCAATAATTTACCTCTATTATCAACAATACAGTTGTTGAAATGCAACAATATATATATATACATAATGATAACTAGAGATTAAAAAAAAAAGAATACCGAAAGATGGAGGGGAAGAGAGAGAGAGGCAACCTATATTAATCTTGTAGATTGTTATAGTAACAATGGGGTTAAGCTTCGTCAGTGTGCCGTGTGTTACCCAGTTTACCCTAGGCCAGGGGTAGGGAACCTATGGCTCTAGAACCAGATGTGGCTCTTTTGATGACTGCACCTGGCTCTCACATAAATCTTAGCTGACATTGCTTAACACGATATATGAAGAATAATTCCGCTGGTAATCACAGTGTCAAAAATAACGTTCAAAATATAAAACATTCTTATGCATTTGCATCCATCCATCCGGTTTCTACCGCACCTGTTCAAGAAGTCGCATTAATAGTAAGAAGTGTTTTATTTATTATTGGTTAGCCTCAGAATAACAATGTTATTAAAAAGAATAAGAAACATACTATACTCTAAAAATGTTGGTCTTTCTTACAAATGCACGCATTTAGTTGTATTCAGTGTTAAAAATAAATAAATTATATGGCTCTCACGGAAATACTTTTAAAAATATTTGGCTTGTATGGCTCTCTTAGCCAAAAAGGTTCCCGACCCCTGCCCTAGGGCAACAACGTTAATATATTTTTGATGAAATGTGATATGTGCATATTTACATTGTAGATTGTCACTGAAGACATCAAAACTATGAATGAACACATGCGGAGTTATGTACTTTAGTGGTCCCCTACCACCGGTCTAGGGACCGGTACCGGTCCGTGACGTATTTGCTCCCGGGCCACACAGAAACATGAACTTATCTATGAACTACCGCATTTTCTCCGAAATAACTTTCGCCTGTCCTACTAAACTTGTTATCAGTAGCCAGAGGAGCCTGTTCAGTGCTAGACTGCTTTATCCCAAGTGCAGGACTAATAGACTAAAAAACTCCTTCGTCCAACACACCATTAGACTGTACAACTCCTCTCTGAGGTGGGCGGGGGGTGGGGGGGTACTAGGATGACAGGGGATGCAAAACAATAACAGTGCAATACTTTTTCATAACATGGTCACTACTGCCTAGTTTCTCTTGTTATATTCTTATTTTACTGTTATATTTTGATTCCCATTGTTGCTTTTTTTTTATTCTTATTGTAATATTTTGTTTCAATTTATACCCAC
>NC_084636.1:9385101-9427601 GCF_033978795.1 Nerophis ophidion | reverse complement strand
AACACTCTTAGTAATATGCGCTACGCTGTGAAGCCACACCAATTAAGAATTGAATTGAATTATATTTATATAGCGCTTTTCTCTAGTGACTCAAAGCGCTTGACATAGTGAAACCCAATATCTAAGTTACATTTAAACCAGTGTGGGGTGCACTGGGAGCAGGTGGGTAAAGTGTCTTGCCCAAGGACACAACGGCAGTGACTAGGATGGCGGAGGCGGGAATTGAACCTACAACCCTCAAGTTGCTGGTACGGTCGCTCTACCAACCGAGCTATGCCGCCCGAATGACAAACACATTTCGGGAGAACATCCTCACAGTAACACAACATAAACGCAACACAACAAATACCCATAATCCTTTGTATTCATTACACTTCCTGACTATTTTATACACCCCGCTAGCAGCAAACCCCCCCCCCCGTGGGTCGGTAAGGTGGGCGGGGTTGGGGGTGCGGGGGTGTAAAATATATTCAGGAAGGATCACGGATACAAAGGGATTATGGGTATTTGTTGTGTTGCGTTTATGTTTTGTTACTGTGAGGATGTTCTCCCGAAATGTGTTTTGTCAATCTTGTTGGGTGTGACTTCACAGCGTAGCGCGTATTAGTAAGTGTTAAAGTTGTTAATATCACAACCATCAGTGTACTCTGTATCACCCAGTATGCCTTTCAATCTTGAACGTGTAACTGTGAAAGCTGTACACAACATGTTGCCGGACCAACAATCGGTTCGTACATGTTGTTGAAGGTGTTCAAGGCAATGGCTACACAGCACGCCCATTTTCTTGTAATCAGGATGAACGCTATTGAATAATCGCGGGAACGTTAGCGGCTCCAATTGTCGACATTACTCTGTGAAGCAGGTTCAAATAGCTCTTTGAATTGTAAAGGCGGACATCCTCTGATGTATTTCGGCGGGCGGTTGGCGTGCGGGTACGGTCCTGATAAAATGATGGTTCGGGTGGACGGCGAGTGGATGACGACTTTGGTTCTGCGGATGCGGATGATATAATTGCCTATCCGCGCATCTCTAATATATACACATTGACATACACATACAATGGTTGTCTTGGTGCCCTAAAATATGAGCCCTCCTTTAAGGCAACACTTGCCTTGACCTTAAAAAGTAAACATTCGAGGCCTGCTGTTGACATTTTAAGTGTTTTAATTTTTCAAACCAGACTGACCTGCTGCTCTTGGTGCTGCGAGGCTGGGAGGTTGTTCTCCGGTTCCGTGTCAGCCTGTCCCTCCTCCCGCTCTTGTTCCTCACGGCCCGCACTGGATTCAGCCACTGCTTCTGGACCCGAATCCTGGTTCTGGTCCGACTGCTGGTCCTCTGTGTCAGCCTTGTCTTCTCTACATCAGAAAGTGAGGGCAGGAGGGTGGGGGACACACGTGAGTGATGGCGCCATGACGTAGCAACAATTAGGTTAGATTCATTGCGGTGATGAGTAAGCAGATGGCGGCTGGATTAAAAGTGAAACGGGAAAGGACAAGAAGGTCAGCGGTCGATGGAGGCAAAGCGGACTTGATTACACCAGTCTCGACTTGCACTTGGATTTACGCTGACGTAAGAGGGGGCTTGCAAACTCACCTGGAGAGAGGGCTGCCGAAAGGGGAGTTTTCACAGGTTGCCAGTTTGGCGGGAATGACCCCGCATTGCGAGTCAGAGTGCTCAGCAAAGACAAAGCTGTCTGCTGGGGGCTCATCTCCTGAACTGGCAACCCGCACTGCACTACGGGGGAAAGAAAGGACATGGCGTTTACCACATCTCCTCAAGATGTCGGGGAAGAGGCAGACAAACTGATGCACACGAGGAAAGTGGAGGTGGAGATGTAATGGCCCTCCGTGAGAAAGGCAGCCGTCCTTCAAGAAGGTGGCACCCAGAAGATGCCCTTCATCATCTCTTCAGTCCACCATGTCCATTAGCAATCTCCGTTAGTGAGGGAGGAGTTTACAACACACTGTGCAACACTTTTTGGGAAAATGACTTCATATAGGAAGGACCAAGGGCCTCATGGATTAAGAGTTGCGTGGATTTCCTACTAAAAAAATGGCGTATGTTTAAATTCAAAAAACAGCATACACAAGAAAAAATTCAGATGTGTTAAACTGCAGGGGTGTAAAACTCCTTTTATCTCAGGGGCCCGATAGAGGAAAATTTGTGCACCCGAGGACCGGACTATTAAAAACATGGCATTAAAAATAAAAACAACTTCAGATTCATTCTTTGTTTTACTTTGGCCAAAAATACAACAAACACATTCTGAAAATATTACAATAAAAACATAGAAAAAAATACAAGCAGCTGTAAAGTTTAGATCCATAAAGGAGAGAAGAAAGCGAATGAATGTTTATAACTGAATATATTTACATGTGCATGTCTTTGGAAGTGGGAGGAAGCCGGAGTACCCGGAGGGAACGCGGTAGAAAATGGATGGATGGATGGATATTTACATGTGTTTTTTTTTTGTTTTTGTTTTTTTTTATTAAATAACGTCCATGACAACCTTTTTCCAAAATACAATATAGAATGTGAGTTATAACAGAATAATGCATACATTCATCGTCTGTTTTCGAAACATTACGAAAAAATGGGACCCTAAAAATTTACTGTCGGACACCATTTTTATGACTTGAATATTCCTAGCGCCTTCACTGATGTAGTATTGGTGCATGCAAAACAGCAGCAAACGGCTGTGGCCTTCGGGCCGGTTCTGATTCTAATCAAATACCATCCCTGGGGCCACAAATAATCTGGATCTGGCCCGCGGGCCTTGATTTTGACACCTAGATGTTAAAGTGTGCGCACATATTAATCCAAGCACATTTCTGTACATATCAACCTGGAATTGATCCCAGATTTCTGCATGGCCGAACCCTTATAAATACGCAAATCTTATTGAAAATAGCCATGTGCCAGAAACCTGCACAGTATGTTCAATCAGAATTAAATAAGAGTCAGAAGGAGGTGCTTCTTTCTCCTGTTTCCAGCGCACAAAAGAGGGTTGAGATTGTGAGCTTGTCAATACTGTGGAGTCAGAACCGCAAACAAGAACAAATAGGAAATAAGTGGTACGGCATAACGAAGAAGGTGAGAAAGAGTATTGATGTACATGGCCAAAACAGGCGAGTGTACCGGGGAAAAAGTAGTGCTGCATCCCGTTTAAAAAGATAGCCGCTGCATTAATACGTAAAACTTGTAGAGAGCTACAAAGGGAGGTGACTCTAATTACCTCCAAGATAAATATAATGTGTAATTTATAACGTGTTCACAGCCAGATTAGAGGTTCATGTAAAAAGTATGTAATATTTGGCTTGCTATCTATTAAATTTAAACATGCCAGCTTATCAAAACGGATACGAAAAACAGAGACTTGTTTGTAGGGCTGCGAATCTTATGGAGTCCCACGATTCGATTCAATATCGATTCTTGGGGTCGCGATTCGATTATAAATGTATTTTTTCGTTTCAAAAACGATATTTTTCCGATTCAAAACGATTCTGTATTCATTCAATACATAGGATTTCAGCAGCATCTACCCCAGTCTGCTGACATTCTAGCAGAGTAGTACATTTTTTTTTTAAAAGCTTTTATAATTGTAAAGGAGAATGTTTCATCAACTGATTGCAATAATGTAAATTTGTTTTAACTATTAAACGAACCAAAAATATGACTTATTTTATCATTGTGAAAACATTGGACACAGTGTGTTGTCAAGCTTATGAGATGCGATGCAAGTGTAAGCCACTGTGACACTATTGTTCTTGTTTTTTCATTTTTATAAATGTCTAATGATAATGTCAATGAGGGATTTTTAATCACTGCTATGCTGAAATTATAACTAATAACTTGATATTGTTGTTTATCCATCCATCCATCCATCCATTTTCTACCGCTTATTCCCTTTTGGGGTCGCGGGGGGGCGCTGGCGCCTATCTCAGCTACAATCGGGCGGAAGGCAGGGTACACCCTGGACAAGTCGCCACCTCATCGCAGGGCCAACACAGATAGACAGACAACATTCACACTCACATTCACACACTAGGGCCAATTTAGTGTTGCCAATCAACCTAATTTTTATAAATGTCTAATGATCATGTAAATGAGGGATTTTTAATCACTGCTATGCTGAAATTATAACTAATAACTTGATATTGTTGTTTATAATATTCATTTTTGTTTCACTACTTTTGGTTTGTTCTGTGTCGTGTTTGTGTCTCCTCTCAATTACTCTGTTTATTGCAGTTCTGAGTGTTGCTGTGTCAGGTTTGGTTTTGGAATTGGATTGCATTGTTATGGTATTGCTGTGTAGTGGTTTGTTGGATTGATAAAAAAAAAAAAAAGAAAATAAATTCGAATCGATTTTTTTCCACACCCCTACTTGTTTGATTACTCAATTTATGATTACAACCCAGGAGAGTTACTTGCCACGTGACACAAAGTCTGCCCATTCCTCCACCCTCCCCGGTGCCAGTGTTGGCAAACATGGCCAAGCATGTTTGCTGGTGTCAAAAACACATTATGACAGCAATAGGTGGTAAAAAAAAAGATCGCCAAGATAAATAGACGTCCTTGTGAATAATTATATAAAAATGAAATGAAGCATTGTTGAAATCAAATATTGGCGAAGCCTGAACGACCACCTCTATATGTCGGCAAAATATCCGCAGCTTGTAGAAATGTGTGCACGTGAAGCATTATGTTGGCATGAGGCAGCGCACTGTTCCACGCTCAACATAGCATCTTTGCCGTGAAAAAGTGGCGTACGCCAGGATTTTGTGCACACGCAAGCTTAACACATGAGGCCTTTGGTATACTTTGACGCTTCAGTTTGTGATACAACTACCAAATGAAACTCTTACCCTGTGTGAGTCGGAGCAGCACTCTCTGAGGTAGGTGTGTTGTCGGCTTCATGCGGAATTGTAACAGGGTCCGAGTCAGCAGCAGCAGTGGCGGAGTCAGCGTCGAGGAGCTTGTCGGGTCGCGGGGCATCTTCGGATGCTGAAATTAGCTCTAATGTGGAGGAAACAGGAGCTTCCTGGTCACGGTCCTGGTATTGGACACGGGTTTTTGTCTGCGGGTCCGAATCAACGACACGGTCTGCTGAGGGTTCTGGCTCGTTGGCGACTGGTACAATATCGGACTCCGAGTTGGCTTCTTCCTCTGCTCCATGTGGATTCACAGTCTGCATAGACATAAAGAAAACAAACGTGTGACAGGTTTGCACGAGCAAATACATGATTTTTATACCTGTTGTTGATGTACGTTGTGTGCTGCTGTCTCAGCCTCTTGTCCCACAGTGTAGGAGGTGTGTGTCGTCCATTCTTCCACCTCCTATGGAGACAAATATGAATCAACCACAAAGTTAAGGTTTTAAGTAACATTTAAACCAGGGGTGTCCAAACTTTTTCCACTGAGGGCCGCACACTGAATAATCAAAGCAAGCGGGGGCCATTTATTTTAAAAACCAGTACAATATATGTGTAAAAATATACATTTATGCCTCCACTCAGGCTTGATCCCGGGGACCACAAAGGGTTTTGGTAAAAATGAAATGTTAAAAATGTGTCATTATTCAGTATTATTATTTGTATTATTATTCAAGTTTTAAATCTCTAGATCAGGGGTGCCCATTACGTCCATCGCGAGCTACCAGTCGACCGCGGGGGGTGTGTCAGTCGATCTCCAGCCAGGCTTTTAAAAAAAATAGACCTAAAAATTAGTGATGATCAATCTTCACCAAGACGTCACTTAAATGACATTCACGGTACCGGAGGGTCTTGTGAGATGACGCTGGCTGCTGCAAGATCATTATTATGAAAATATGACCGAGAGGAAGGACTGCACATTTCCTATCTTCACAATAAAAGCCCTGCTTCATGCTGCCTGCGCTAACTAAATACAGAGTCTCGGAAAACTGGCGTGCACAAGCGATCCCTCAGAAAGCTGGCGTGCACATCACTTGTGCACGCCAGCTTTCCGAGACCCTTATTTTGTTAGCGCAGGCAGCATGAAGCAGGGCTTTTATTGTGAAGATAGGAAATGTGCAGTCGGCCTTTAGAGTTTTGACGGAAGGGACGGCGCGAAAGTCTGTTGAAATAAAAAGTGTTTCTCGCCTTCCTCTCTGTCATTTTTTCATAATAATGAACTGGCAGCAGCCAGCGTCATCTCACAATACCCTCGGGTGCCGTGAATGTCAATCAAGCAAGCTACGGAATTTGCCGCCAATGTTTTTCTCGTAAAGTGTATGGAAGCTGGATGAATTAGATGCCAAAAACCAACCACTTTCATGTGGTATTGTACAGAAAGGACAACTTTTTTTCTCCTCCATTTGAAAATGTGGGCGTTATCATCATTACTGTCTGATTCCAATCAATGCAAGTCATCAGAATCAGGTAATACACCAACTTATATTCTTGTCTTTGTGAAAGAAAGACATCTATATGTGTTACACATGCTTGTATTATCATTAAACAAATTTAACTTGTTTACAAAAATGTCTCTTTCATAAATAAATAAATATAAATGATATATATAAATGAGGTAGATCCCCTCGAGTTGGTCAATTGAAAAGTAGCTCGCCTGCAGAAAAAGTGTGGGCACCCCTGCTCTAGATCAACATTAGGTCTATCTGTCAATATGACGTTTTCAAAGATTTAAGTTGTATGCTCTTTTTGTCAAAGAAAACCATGTTCTTTTTAATTGAAAAAAAAACACAAAATATGCAATATTTTCACCCAATAAAATTTTGAAGTAGAATGTTTGAGATTATATAATAATTGAAGCCGGAAAAAGGTCAACAACTCATAACACATTTGATTTTAATTCATTATTATTTGTGCAATGACACTTAAAAATAAAACACACTGATCCAAAAGGGCTGTACTCATTAAAGCAGGTTTCGGGAACCTTTTAGGCTGAGAGAGCCATGAAAGCCAAATATTTTAAAATGTATTTCTGTGAGAGCCATATAATATTCTTTAACACTGAATATAACTAAATGCGTGCATTTTTAAGTGAGACCAAACGTTTTAGAGTATAATAAGTCTCTTATTCTTTTTAATAACATTGTTATTCTGAAGCTAACCAATAATAAATAAAATACTTCTTAATGCAGAGTCTTGAACTGGTGGGGTAGAAAACTGATGGATAGATCAAAATGCATGAGAATGTTTTATATTTTCAACATTGTTTTTAACACATACCATGAATTGATTTACGTGGACCCCGACTTAAACAAGTTGAAAAACTTATTCGGGTGTTACCATTTAGTGGTCAATTGTACGGAATATGTACTGTGCTGTGCAATCTACTAATAAAAGTTTCAATCAATCAATCAAAACTGTGATTACCAACGGAATTATTCATTATTTATCGTTTTAAGCAATGTCAGCTAAGATTTATCTGAGAGTCAGATGCAGTCATCAAAAGAGCCACATCTGGCTCGAGAGCCATAGGTTCCCTACCCCTGCATTAAAGTGTTAAAAAATAAATTATAATTTTTTTTTTTTTTTTACTGTTTACTTTTAACACAATAATCTCGAGATCAACTCCAGATCTGTCCGTCAATTCTAAGTTTTGTTTTTTTTACGTTTTTTTTTTTTTGTTTGTTCGTTTTAGGCCATTCTTATAAAAAAGAAAACAGTTCAGTTTTTTATATGGCAAACACAAAATGTCCAACATTTGCCCCAAAAAATATCTTAAAGTGGAATATTTAATGTGACGTAATTGTAACCTTGAACTGGTCAATAATTCATAATTGATTTTGAGTCACTATTTTTTTTTTTTTTTAAGAAAGAAACAGCTCTGTTATTAGAGTAAACATTGCAACATGTTCTTGTTACATTTCACCTGTTTGCTCTTTTATACCACTTTTATGTTCTAACATTTTTTTTCCATAGTATTTTTTAAATGTGCCGTGGGGCCATTAAAAATGACCTGTGGGCCCCAAATGGCCCCCGGGCCGCACTTTGGACACCACTGATTTAAACCATCTTACAAAAAGTGACATAAAAAAATGCTGCTATCAACATCGATATTCAATTATCCTCCCGGTCTTCTGTAGACGCTGGGTGCTTGGTCTACCAAAGCAAATAAATCCAATTAGGTCGGGGGGCGGGGGGAACAGTTGTAGCTGTAGGCAACCCCTGAATTCTTCTTAATAACACAAGATGCTAGTGTCTGAATTTGAAGCATCACAACTATTTAGCAGCCAACAACTTTATCTAACTCTGCATAGGCTTTAAATGTTGTTTACAATCAACTTAGTGTAATAATGCTGACTGAGCAGTTTGCTACTATCCATCCATCCATTTTCTACTGCTTGTCCTTTTTGGGGTCACGGGAGCCCAGCTCAGCTGCATTTGAGCGGAAGGCGGGGTACACTCTACCTATAGATACTTCCCCAGGGTTTCAGTGAAACTAATTTAATTAAAGTTAAAAGTACCACTGATTTCCACACACACACTGGGTGTGGTGAAATTAACCTCTGCATTTGACCCATGCCCTTGAGCACCGTCTGGGAACTGAGGGGAGCAGTGAGCAGCAGCGGTGGCCGCGCTCTGGAATCATTTTGATGATTGAACTCCCAATTGCAACCTTTGACGCTGAGTGCCAAGCAGGGAGGTAATGGGTCCCATTTTTATAGTCCTTGGTGTGACTCGGCCGGGGTTTGAACTCACGACCTACCGATCTCAGGGCGGACACTCTACCACAAGGCCACTTACTCAAAACAAATTTAACGCCAAATGTCCTACCACAGTGGGATATTTCTCTATACAGAACAGTCTGTGTAGACAAAATTGCAAGCATTTGACAATGATAATCTTGAATAATTGAAAAGTTTACATTAACTTTTACTCGCTAAAAACTGTTTAATCTGTTAATTTGTTTAATTGTATTTATTTTTCTGTGGTAGTAGCAGCTGGTGCTAGTTGTGGCGTCAGCAGCAGTTGCTCTGTTGGTCACACTAAATAAAGAACTGCTGCATGCCTTTAATTGACAAATGCATGTGTGATTTTAACGCATTAAATTTTTTAATGACTCTGGACATTGAATTTAATGCCTTTTAATGCCACTTAAGGCCTTAATTTCTGCGGAATCTATTTAATGACTTCTAATTAGAGATGTCCGATAATATCGGAGTGCCGAGATAATCGGCCGATAAATGCCTTAAAATGTGATATCGGCAATTATTGGAATTGATTTCAAAAAGTAAAATGTATGTCTTTTTAAAAAGCTGCTGTGCACACGGAAGTATAGAGCGCCAATAAACCTTAAAGGCACCGCCTTTGCGTGCCGGCCCAATCACATAATATCTACGGATTTTCAGAAACATGAGATAGGCGCCAGCGCCCCCAAAAGGGAATAAGCGGTAGAAAATGGATGGATGGACAAGTGAATGCAAGGCATACTTGGTCAACAGCCATACAGGTCACACAGAGTGGCCGTATAAACAACTTTAACACGGTTACAAATATGCGCCACACTTTGAACCCACACCGAACAAGAATGATGACAAATTTCGGACACAACATAAACCCAACAGAACAAATACCCAGAAACCCTTGCAACACTAACTCTTCCAGGACGCTACAATGTACACCCCTGCCGCCCCCCTCCCCCAAACACCGCCCGCCTCAACCTTCTCATCATGCTCTCTCAGGGAGAGCATGTCCCAAATTCAAAGCTGCTATATTGAGGCATGTTAAAAAAAAATAATGCACTTTGTGACTTCAATAATAAATATGGCAGTGCCATGTTGGCATTTTTTTCCTTAACTTGAGTTGATTTATTTTGGAAAACTGTGTTACATTGTTTAATGCATCTAGCGGGGCATCACAACAAAATTAGGCATAATAAATGTGTTAATTCCATATGTATCGGTAGATATCGGAATCGGTAATTAAGAGTTGGACGATATCGGAATATCGGATATCAGCAAAAAAGCCATTATCGGACATCTCTACTTCTAATGCTTTTTAATGACTCGCATAAACCTTATTTCAATTATAATTTCCCCCCCTCTAGGTCCTTGAGTTTTGTTACTTTTTGAACCATATTGTAGATTAAAATGGAGTCTTCACTTAATTTGAACAATAATGTATTACAGTTTGAATTAAAGCTGATTCGAAAGTGTTTTAGTGAGTTAGAGGTGTGTGTGTGTGTGTGTGTGTCCTATGAGGTCTGCAAAACTGCCTTGTCAGGCCAGTCGCTTCAACACATTGATCATTTTCTGCGCACATGCGTGACAGAGTACACCAAGTTCCTAAAAATACTCTGTTTTTGACAAAACAGCCCCATTAGCTGTAAGGGAAGGAAAGGTTGGACAAACATTTCAAGTAAACTGACGTCATTTTGGTGTGTATTTTGCGGTGCGTTTAGTGGCACCGCAAACATAAGATAAATAACCCCCCATTGTTATCCAACCGCAAGGCTAAAGTTTGCTGAAGGCAAGCATGTGTGCTAAAGGCGTACTTAAAATGCCACAAAACAGGTCCTAATCTAACTAGTATAATTCCCGCCAATAGTTTGCATAGCAAATGTCACGCTGAACCCCGTAAGATCCGCCCAAAATATCTGGTCTTTCTGCTATTAT
The DNA here is from genome assembly GCF_033978795.1 of Nerophis ophidion. Lineage (NCBI taxonomy): Eukaryota > Metazoa > Chordata > Actinopteri > Syngnathiformes > Syngnathidae > Nerophis > Nerophis ophidion. Next base: position 9,417,001 of record NC_084636.1, on the reverse strand, counting down.
CAGCTTATAGCTAGATAGACATAACTTTGATATTCCAACTATGGGAAGGAAGAGATAATGCAGCACAGTACTGACAAGCAATTCTTCAAATTTAAAAAAGAAAACAAAAATAACTGTTGTCAACTTGGTGAAAATAATAGACATGTATCCAAGAAAATATGGAAAAGCTGCTGATTGTGTGTTTGACAGAAGAACAGCTGAATGAGATACGGTACAAGTCCAAAATAACTTCATAAAACCACTGTAGTTGTTAGTGGTACATTCTATTGTACTGTTTTGAATACAATATTTCTTATTTAAATGTTTGTTCAAATGTTGCCATTTTCATTCATAGACGAGTGCAATTAAATACAACAGTCAACCCATCCAAAAAGAAATATAAATACGACAGGGTTGGACAGAATATGAGGCTGCTTAGGCCACCACGGGAGCGGTGCCACATTAAAAGGTAAGAAGGAGAGAACCAGAGGATGGAGAATGGAGATGAAAAAAGGCCAATCCCATACTGCCTTTCTGAGGAAGGTTAGTTTGGGAAGAGAAAAAAAAAACCTTAGCAAACATAACAATAAGCACATTTGAGCACATATTACAACATTAAAAAAAATGTGAGACCTACAATAGGGACTCAAAGCTGGGGGGAGGCACCAATTAAATTGATTTCAATTATTTAAATGAGCATCATTCATTCAAGATACCATTTTTTTTAGTTAATCAATCCACTTTATTTGTATAGCACATCTAAACAACAAAAATGTTTCCAAAGTGCTGCACAACAATATTAAAAACAGTATTCAAATATTATCCTTAGCTCCATTGCCTGAATAAAAACAAAAAATAAAAACATATAAAACCAATATAAAAATGAATATGATTAAAAACAATTTTAAAAGGGTAAAACCAATTAAAAAAATAAATAAAAAATCTAAATTTAAAAACACAGAGGACCACACAACTCACGTAGTGTTAAAAGCCAGACAATAAAAGTTGGTCTTAAGACGAGACTTAAAACACTGCACTATGGGAGCAGTTCGAACATGGAGGGGCAGAGTGTTCCAGAGCTTAGGGCCGACCACAGAGAAGGCCCCGTCTCCCCTGGTTTTAAAGGGGAACATTATCACCAGACCTATGCAAGCGTCAATATATACCTTGACGGTGCAGAAAAAAAGACCATATATTTTTTTAATCGATTTCCAAACTCTGAAAGGGTGAATTTTGCCGAATTAAAGGCCTTTCTGTTTATCGCTCTTTTTGCGATGACGTCAGAACATGACGTCTCCGAGGTAATACAGCCGCCATTTTCATTTTCAACACATTACAAACACCGGGTCTCAGCTCTGTTATTTTCTGTTTTTTCAACTATTTTTTGGAACTTTGGAGACATCATATCATGCCTCATTGGTGTGTTGTCGGAGGGTGTAACAACACTGACAGGGAGGGATTCAAGTTGCACCACTGGCCCGAAGATGCGAAAGTGTCTGCCGCCAGACCCCCATTGAATGTGCCAGAGTGTCTCCACATTTTACCGGCGATGACAGACATGGCACAGAGATGTATGGATAACCTGCAGATGCATTTGCAACGATAGTCAACGAAATCACAAAGGTGAGTTTTGTTGATGTCGACTTATGTGCTAATCAGACATATTTTGTTGATATTGACTGCCAGCTAATCGATGCTAACATGCTATGCTAATCGATGCTAACATGCTATTTACCGGCGGTGCTAAAGCAGACATGGAACAGAGATGTATGGATAACCTGTAGATGCATTTGCAACTATATTACGTTTCCTTCCACCGACATTTAATGCGAAACAAACACTTACCAATCGACGGATTTAAGTTGCTCCAGTGTCACGAGATGCGAAAGTCCTGATCGTTTGGTCCGCACATTTTACCGGCGATGCTAACGCAGCTATTCGGCCATGCTACGGCTATGAATAGCGTCAATAGCTATTCGCTCAATAGCTTCAGTTTCTTCTTCAATACTTTCATACTCCAACCATCCGTTTCAATACATGCAAAATCTGTTGAATCGCTTAAGCCGCTGAAATCCGAGTCTGAATCCGAGCTATTGTCGCAATATCTTGCTGTGCTATTCGCCATAGTTTGTTTACATTGGCAGCACTGTATGATGTCACAGGGAAATGGATAGTCGCATCGCAAATAGCGAAAATCAAGCACTTTAAAGCTTTTTTTAGGGATATTCGGTGACCGGTAAAATTTTGAAAAAAAATTCCAAAAATACAACAAGCCACTGGGAACTGATTTTTATTGTTTTTAACCCTTTTGAAATTGTGATAATGTTCCCCTTTAAGTATTGTCTTGGGCACCACGAGCTGGAGCTGGCTCTCGGACCTCAGAGCACGCGCAAGAGTGTAAATTTGGATGAGGTCCGAGATGTAAAGAGGTGCAAGTCCATGCAAAGCTTTCAAAGCAAACAGCAATATTTTAAAATCAATTGTAAAATTAACAGGGAGCCAGTGTAAAGTCTCAAGAATTGGGGTTATATGCTCGAGTTTCCTGGCCCCCGTTAAAAGTTGTGCTGCCGTGTTCTGGATTAACTGCAACCGGGAGATAACTTTTTGGCTAATGCCGGGAGATAACTTTTTGGCTAATGCCAGCATAAAGTGCAATGCAGTAGTCAAGGCAACTTGAAATAAAAGCATGCACGACTTGTTCAAAAAGGTTAAAAGATAGAAACGGTTTAACCTTTACCAAAAGATGAAAGTGATAAAAACACGATTTTAAAAACGCCATTGACTTGTTTGTTAAGTTTAAAATCACTGAGTATAGTGACTCCAAGGCTGGTGACTTTGGGACGCCCATAATTTTGCAATGGTCCAAAGTCAGTGAGGGGCCGGACCAAAAATAAAAATTTCCGTATTTCCCTCATTTATTATCAAAAACTTCTGGGCTAACCAAGCCTTGATGTCGCTTAGACAGTTGAGAAGGGTATCAAGGGGCTGTGGACTTTTGAGATCGGTATATAAATTCGGCAGTTGTCTGCATAAAAGTGATAAGACGCCCCTTGCCTCTTAAAGGGGAACATTATCACCAGACCGATGTAAGCGTCAATATATACCTTGATGTTGCAGAAAAAAAAAACATATGTTTTTTTAACCGATTTCCGAACTCTAAAAGGGTGAATTTGGCGATTTAAACGCCTTTCAATTCTTCGCTGTCGGAGCGATGACCTTGCATCTGTGACGTTACAATCGGAAGCAATCCTCCATTTTCTCAAACACATTAAACACAAAAGTCAAATCAGCTGTTATTTTGCATTTTTTTGACTGTTTTCCGTACCTTGGAGACATCATGCCTCGTCGGTGTGTTGTGGGAGGGTGTAACAACATGATCAGGGACGGATTCAAGTTGACTTACTTGGAGTGTGCATCGATTAGCACGACATGCTAATCGATGCTAACATGATATTTAGGCTAGTTGTATGTACATATTGCATCGTTATGCCTCATTTGTAGCTATATGTGCATCCAGCCTTTCCCTCCACCCACATTTAATGCCAAACAAACACATACCAATCGACGGATTCAAGTTGCACCGGTGTCAAAAGATGCGAACGTCCCTCGTTTGTTCTGCACATTCTACCGACGTTAGCAATACTACGACAGAGATGGGTGGATATCCTGCGACACTCAAAGCAGATGCATTTCCAACGACAAAGTCAACAAAATCAGAAAGGTGAGTTTTGTTGATGTTATTGACTTATGTGCTAATCAGACATATTTGGTCACGGCATGACTGCCAGCTAATCGATGCTAACATGCTAATTAGGCTAGCTGTATGTACATTTGTAGCTATATTTGCATCTAGCCTTTCCCTCCACCCACATTTAATGCCAAACAAACACTTACCAATCGACATATTCAAGTTGCTCCAGTGGTCAAAATATGCAAACGTTGGTTAGAAGGCGATCGCCGAATAGCTTCAATAGCTATTCGCTCAATAGCTTCAGTTCCTTCTTCAATTTCGTTTTCGCTATCTGCCTCGACACTCCAACCATCTGTTTCAATACATGCGTAATCTGTTGAATTGCTTAAACCACTGAAATCCGAGCTAATGTCGCTATATCTTGCTGTTCTATCAGCCATGTTTGTTTGTATTGGCGTCACTATGTGACGTCACAGGAAAATGGACAGGTGGATTTACGGATAGCGAAAATCAGGCACTTTAAAGCCTTTTTTCGGGATATTCCGTGATGGGTAAAATTTTGAAAAAAACTTCGAAAAATAAAATACGCCACTGGGAACTGATTTTTATTGGTTATAACCCTTCTGAAATTGTGATAATGTTCCCCTTTAAAAATCTCTCCAAGAGGGTGAAGTGAAGTGAATTATATTTATATAGCGCTTTTCTCAAGTGACTCAAAGCGCTTTACATAGTGATACCCAATATCTAAGTTACATTTAAACCAGTGTGGGTGGCACTGGGAGCAGGTGGGTAAAGTGTCTTGCCCAAGGACACAACGACAGTGACTAGGATGGCGGAAGTGGGGATCGAACCTGCAACCCTGAAGTTGCTGGCACGGCCGCTCTACCAACCGAGCTATACTGCTCGGTTGGTAGGGAGGAGATATAGAGCAAAAAGGATGGGGCCTAGAATAGATCCCTGGGGGACACCACAGTAAAGCGGAGCAGAAGAAGAGGTGGCGTCCCCCAGCCTTACAAAGAAGGACCTATCTGACAGGTAGGATCTGAACCACTGCAATGCAGTCCCCCTGACACCCACACAGTCTCTCAGACTTAAGAGCTGTGTCACAGAACCAATTAAGCTTGTAAGTTGAGTTCCTACTAATTTTTTTACTTAGTTTATCCAATTAACTATGGTCATCTAGGGCAGTGGTTCTCAAATGGGGGTAGGTGTACCCCTGGGGGTACTTAAAAGGTATGCCAAGGGGTACATGAGATTTTAAAAAGATATTCTAAAAATAGCAACAATACAAAAATCCTTTATAAATATATTCATTGAATAATACTTCAACAAAATATGAATGTAAGTTCATAAACTGTGAAAAGAAATACAACAATGCAATATTCAGTGTTGACAGCTTAATTTTTTGTGGACATGTTTCATAAATATTGATGTTGAAAATTTCTTTTTTTGTGAAGAAATGTTTAGAATTAAGTTGATGAATCCAGATGGATCTCTATTACAATCCCCGAAGAGAGCACTTTAAGTTGATGATTACTTCTATGTGTAGAAATCTTTATTTATTATTGAATCACTTGTTTATTTTTCAACAAGTTGTACATTATTTTTATATCTTTTTTTCCAAATAGTTCAAGAAAGACCACTACAAATGAGCAATATTTTGCACTGTTATACAATTTAATAAATCAGAAACTGATGACATATTGCTGTATTTTACTTCTCTATCTCTTTTTTCAACCAAAAATGCTTTGCTCTGATTAGGGGGTACTTGAATTAAAAAAATGTTCACTGGGGGTACATCACTGAAAAAAGGTTGCGATCCACTGATCTAGTGTACATACATACATACATGGTCATATAGTGTACATAAATGTTCATCTAGTGTACATACAGGTGCTGGTCATATTAGAATATCATGAAAAAGTTGATTTATTTCATTAATTCCATTTAGAAAGTCAAACTTGTAGAATGTATACATTCATTCCAAACAGACTGATACATTTGAAGTGTTTTTTGCCAAAAAGGAGATGATTATAGCTGACAACCAATGAAAACCCTAAATTCAACATCTCAGAAAATTAGAATATGGTGAAAAGGTCAGATATTGAAGACACCTGGTGCCACACTCTAATTAGCTAACTAACTCAAAACACCTGGAAAAGCCTTTAAATGGCCTTTCGTTTTGATTCTGTATGACACACAATCATGGGGAAGATTGCTGACTTGACAACTGTCAAAAAAATGACCATTGATACTTTAAAGAAGGAGGGCAAGACACAAAAGGTCATTGCCAAAGAGGTTGGATGTTCCCAGCGCTCTGTGTCCAAGCATATTAATAGAGAGGCGAAGTGAAGACAAAGATGTGGTAGAAAAAAAGTGTACAAGCAAGAGGGATAACCGCGCCCTGGAGAGGATTGTCAAACATAACCGATTCAAAAATGTGGGGGAGATCCACAAAGAGTGGACTGCAGCTGGAGTCAGTGCTTCAAGAACCACCACGCACCGACGTATTCAAGATATGGGCTTCAGCTGTCGCATTTCTTGTGTAAAGCCACTTTTGAATAAGAGCCAACGTCAAAAGCGTCTCGCCTGGGCTCAAGACAAAAAGGACTGGACTGCTGCTGAGTGGTCCAAAGTTATGTTTTCAGATGAAAGTAAATTTTGTATCTCCTTTGGAAATCAAGCTCCCATGGTCTGGAAGAAGACAGGAGAGGCACAGAATCCACGTTGCCTGAAGTCCAGTGTCAAATTTCCACAATTGGTTATGGTCTGGGGTGCCATGTCATCAGCTGGTGTTGGTCCACTGTGTTTCCTGAGGTCTAGGGTCAATGCAACAGTCCACCAAGAAGTTTTAGAACACTTTATGCTGCCTGCCGCGGACCAATTTTATGGAGGTGAAGATTTCATTTTCCAACATGACTTGGCACCTGCACACAGTGCCAAATCTACCAGTACCTGGTTTAAGGACCATGGTATCCCTGTTCTTGATTGGCCTACAAACTCACCTGACCTTAACCCCATAGAAAACCTATGGGGTATTGTAAAGCGGAAGATGCGAGATGCCAGACCCAACAATGCTGACGAGCTGAAGGCCACTATTAAAGCAACCTGGGCTCTCATATCACCTGAGGAGTGCAACAGACTGGTGGACTCCTTGCCACGCCGTATTGCTGCAGCAATTCAGGCAAAAGGAGCTGCAACTAAGTATTGATTGCCGTACATGCTGAAACTTTCCATGTTCATACTTTTCAGTTGGCCCACATTTCTAAAAAATATTTTTTGGTACTAGTCGTAACTAATATTCTAATTTTCTGAGATACTGAATTTGGGATTTTCAGTAATTGTCAGTACTAATCATCAAAATTTAAAGAAATAAACATTTCAAATATATCACTATGTGTGTAATGAATTGATATAATATGTAAGTTTCACATTCTGAATATAATTACTGAAATAAATCAACTTTTTCATGAGATTCTAATAATATGCAACAGCACCTGTACATACATACATACATACATACATACATAAAAATCTTTTACTTGGAGCTGCATTCTAAATGCATCAGTGAACTAAGTAGAATATTGCCATTCATCGCAATATCACAGTACTGTATCATAAAGTCCCCGCCAATACACATCCCTAGCTTCCACCCACCCCCCTGTTCTATGACTCATTAGTCAGATAAGTTTCTGACAACGTGGAACTAGGCTTCTTTTTATGGAGCTTTTGACGCATGGTTCCAGGCTTTCAGTGAGATAATAAGCTGTAAACTAACCATAACAAGTTAAAATATGTCAGATCTGCGATTCTGGAAATTGTTACTGCAGAGGACTTCTTTAACATGCACAGGCCTCCATAATCCTGAACCCTATCCAGGATCCACCTCCTCTTACGAGGTCAATAAGGGCTTGACCCCGCTCACTCCACCGGCCATCTGGGTTGTTCTCAAGTCTAATAGTACCTCTCCGGCACAGACAAGGTGACACAGCATGTGTCGGCGCAAAAATAATCATTCTAATTCTATAGAAAATAGGGACAGACCTGAGGTTCTGCGGAGTCCTGTTGATGCGTTCGGTCAACCGGGATGTTGTCCCTGTCCTCAGCAGGCTCACCTGGACCAGACAAGCTGTGCTCCGAACAATAGGCATGCTGACTGGGGTACCTGCAACACACACAAGTAGAGAACTGCATGATAAACGTGTACTTGCAAAGAAAAAAGGCTTCTTCAATAGTTGCTTTGAGTCTGCAGCTCCTCAAGGCAAACTGCACTCACATGATGGCACAAGCTTATTATTGTTGTGACAAAAATATCCGATACATGGTAGCACTTTTGAGCACAGGAATACTTGAGTCTCGTACTGAGAATAAACCAGTTTGGTTGATATAATTGTATAAGGATCAGGCACGTGAAGACTGATTGGGAAATCCCTATGTTGGTTTCACCATTGTTATTAATAATAATAATAGATCACACCCTAAAGCTTAGTGTGTGTTTGAACACAGTAGAACGCCTGACGTCTATTTGTTCTCAATTGTATTTGTCCTAATTCTGTTCACATGACGATAAATCACACCTGTGGCGCCCCCAATGGATTATCCAGTGAATTGTTTGGAACACACACAAGCACAGTAGATTTTAAACTGTTTGACATCGCAGCCCAACTTTTTTCCACTACAAAAAGGGGCCTGCGGCCCACTCAAACATTAACACTGAACTAATAGTCTCACTCTTGATTTTAAATCATATTAAATAATTATATCTAACCTACTTACAGTTTACAACCTCGTCAAATGACATTAAACCTGTGACGGTTTGCTGGCATCGTGGTGCGGTTTCGTTCTCTCAATTATGCAGTCGGACTTGGACACAGCGTGAAGGTAAGAAATTATGATTTATTTACACTAAAAAACAGACTAAGAACAGAAAAACTTGCACTAGGCATAAACAGGCAAAACAAAGAGCTAGCATGGGAGCTAGAAAACAGGAAGCATAGCGTGAAAGCTAGCAAGTACAAAAATAGTTTTACCACAGTCAGGAATCAGCGTCGTCACCTGTTGCATAGAACAGAAACTAGGAAGCGAGGACGAGTCAACTGAAAAGGCAGGCTTAAATAAGGTAAGTAATTACAAACAGGTGAGTCCGGAAACAAGAAGCAGGTGAAACTAATGCGTGACTATGGCAACAAACAGGAACTAAGGAAGTCAAACACTAACAAGATGTGATACAAAAACGGAACAAAACCAGAATATGACATGATCCGGGCAGCGGATCATGACGAAACCATATGTTAATCACAAAGATTATTCATTAAAACACAAACCGTAGGCTTGGGTCAGGCTGATTAGAAAAACAAGTACTAACCAAATATATAATTCATAAATAACTGCCGAAAAAAAAATTGACAAACAATGATGTTGTGCTAGTGTTGACAATGTGATGAGTTGGCGACTTGTCCAGGTTGTACCCCACCTTCCGCCCAAATGCAGCTGAGAGGCTCCAGCACCCACCGCAACTCCGAACGGGACAAATGGTAGAAAATGGATGGATGGATAAAAAAAATAAAAAATAAAATAAAATACACAAGATTATAATAATTAATATGCTTCATAACTTAACTGCTGATGCAGTTATAGTCCATCCATCCATCCATTTTCTACCGCCTATTCCCTTTTGGGGTTGCGGGGGGCGCTGGCGCCTATCTCAGCTACAGTCGGGCGGAAGGCGGGGTACACCCTGGACAAGTCGCCACTCATCGCAGGGCCAACACAGATAGACAGACAACATTCACACTCACATTCACACACTAGGGCCAATTTAGTGTTGCGAATCAACCTATCCCCAGGTGCATGTTTTTGGAAGTGGGAGGAAGCCGGAGTACCCGGAGGGAACCCACGCATTCACGGGGAGAACATGCAAACTCCACACAGAAAGATCCCGAGCCTGGATTTGAACCCAGGACTGCAGGACCTTCGTATTGTGAGGCAGACGCACTAACCCCTCTGCCACCGTGAAGCCCAATTGAAAAAAACAGCTTCACCACTTTAGTCATCATTTTTGCGCTCAAACTTCTTTATGATTTTAGCTCGAGACCTCGGTTTGTTTGATGCTTTCATGACTGCTGCAAGTGGTGGAAAGGTGTATTACAACAGAGTACGGCTGAGAAACAAATATTTTTTTCCTCAAATCAAAACCCTTAAATTTTTTAATAATTAGAAAAATAGTCAATGACTTATGGACAATTAGTTGCCCAGTCCCACCTGTCCCCTGGTCAATACCTTTTTGCTTGGGGGCTGCCATGTTTTCCTAACCTATCTTGCCTAAAATGTACAAACTTGTGCTTGTCAGTCCCTTTAAACCTCTAAAGGTTTCGTGGCCACATGCGTGGACTGCACCTAATAGTTCGTATTTCCAAAATTGTGTACACTACTGAATTGGGGTCTTATGGTCGCTTATGTGGACACTTATACTGCCATCTGGTGGTGTCAGAAGAGTATAACATACAATGGAATTTTGGGAAAAAAAGTGTAAAAATAAGAATTATCATGTCACTAAACATGAAGTACACATTTGTTACTTATGGACTGATACATCAGATCAAAAGATGATTCTTAGTTTTTATTCTAATTAGGGACCAATAAGCCCAAATAGCAAAGAGAAATTAAAAAATGTATGCAAAAAAACAGCTTGGGCATTAAGAGGTTTTAAAGGTGTTTGGGCTAAACACCTTTAAGTTACAGGGGGTATTTTCTTAGAATGTATTTCAGCTGTGTGAGAAATTTCAAATACGACTAATGAGTGTTTAATAACAGCGCCATCTTGTGGTGTTTTTGTCAGAAAAATAATAGCATAGGCAACGGAGTAGGACATGCAGACATTTTTAGTAATATTTTGACATTCTTAACTGTACAAGTGTAAAACTAAGTTCATCACTATTAATAAAAAAAAAGGCGATTCACGTACATATTGCATTGGATTTTTTTTTTTTAAGATTGCAAGAGGACCCATGCCCTTATTGTAGTTTCATCCATCCATTTCTTACTACTTATTTCCTTCGGGATCACGGGGGGTGCTGGAGCCTTTCTCAGCTGCATTTGGGCGGAAGGCGGGGTGCACACGGGACAAGTTGCAAAAACTATATATGCTGGTGTTTTGCATGACTTTAGAGCAGGAATCTATAACGTTTTCCAGGGACCCCCAAATTGATGGAGAGATGGAGCAACTACCCACTACTCATTTATATTGTATAAAATTGTGTTTTCACTTAGACTGGCCCTAAATGTACCTTGTTGTTGTACAATACCAAGATATTAAAGTAATACAGTATAGCGTCGCTAATAGCAAGCTGCCAACGAGCACACTAAGCGCTACCTATCTTGAATGCTAACATTAATATTTTAGTAGCTAATCATGTTTTTATTTCAAACACACTGCCATTTATAAACTACATTACAATGTGTGTGATCATACAATATTAATGTGTATTTAAAAGACATTTCTATTTGTGGAAAAATTACGTATTTGGGCTGGTGGACAAAAAAAATAAAATCAATTCATTTCCAAATCGCAATTCTTATTCATCCCAATTCTAAATAGATTCATAAATTTCAAAAATGTATTTAAAAAATATATATACATATTTTTGGCGACACCTTCCACCCAATTGCAGCATAGACAGGCTGCAGCACCCCCCGTGACCTGAAAGCGACAAGCGGCAGAAAATGGATGGATATTTTTTTAATATGAATTGTTGCGTTGGACCAGGCTTTCCTCTGCTGGGAATTTAAAACTGCCGGTCTCTCCCAAGTTCTTTTATGAGACATAAGCTGATTCTCAATGAATCCCAGACAATGAGTAGCTTGTCTTGATATTTTATTACCAAAGCTTTGGGAGACCAATCTAGATACAACTTTTCAATCGCATTCCCCAAATTGATCTAAGTCTCAAACGGGAAGACACTCCTTCTTGAATGCGCAACCAGCTCCCACCCTCCCTAGATGGGACATACAGGTCCTTTGTTCAAGAAAAAATAAGATATTTAGGGAGTACTCCAACGTCCTACATTCCAATGCTTCAAGGCTATCACACAGTTTACTTGAGGGCAAACAGAAAGAACAAATGGAAGAATACTTCATTAAAAAAATTAAAAAAATTCAGGCAGTAATCTTTTCTGACCTTTAACCTGTTTTGAAAAAGTTTCATTATGAATATTATCCCAAATTGCGAAAATCGGTTTAAGTCGAAACTCGTGTTGAGTCGAGAATCCATTAAAGGGGAACATTATCACCAAACCTATGCAAGCGTCAATATATACCTTGATGTTGCAGGAAAAAGACCCTGTATTTTTTTAACCGATTTCCGAACTCTAAATGGGTGAATTTTGGCAAATTAAACGCCTTTCTGTTTATCGGTGACGTCACCGAGGTAATACACCCGCCATTTTCATTTTCAACACATTACAAACACCGGGACTCAGCTCTGTTATTTTCCGTTTTTTCGACTATTTTTTGGAACTTTGGAGATATCATGCCTCGTCGGTGTGTTGTCAGAGGGTGTAACAACACTAACAGGGAGGGATTCAAGTTGCACCACTGGCCCGAAGATGCGAAAGTGTCTGCCGCCAGACCCCCAATGAATGTGCCAGAGTGTCTTCACATTTTACCGGCGATGCTAAGACAGACATGGCACAGAGATGTATGGATAACCTGCAGATGCATTTGCAACGATTAAGTCAACTAAATCACAAAGGTGAGTTTTGTTGATGTTGTTAACTTATGGGCTAATCAGACATAATTGGTCGCAGCATGATTGCCAGCTAATCGATGCTAACATGCTATGCTAATCGATGCTAACATGCTATTTACGCTAGCTGTATGTACATTTGAAACTAGATAACCACATTTAATGCGAAACAAACACTTACCAATCGACTGATTTAAGTTGCTCCAGTGTCACAAGATGCGAAAGTCTTGATGGTTTGGTCCGCACATTTTACCGGCGATGCTAATAAGGCAGCCATGCTATGGGCCACTTCATTAGGTACACCCATGCTATGGCCGAATACCGTCAATAGCTATTCGCTCAATAGCTTCAGTTTCTTCTTCAATTTCGTTTTCGGTATCTGCCTCCATACTCCCACCATCTGTTTAAATACATGCATAATCTGTTGAATCGCTTAAACCGCTGAAATCCTATTCCGAATCCGAGCTAATGTCTCTATAGCTTGCTGTGGTAACCGCCATGTTGTTTGTCTTGGCAGCCCTGTATGACGTCACAGGGAAATGGACAGTCGCATCGCAAATAGCGAAAATCAAGAACTTTAAAGCTTTTTTTAGGGATATTCCGGGGAGGTGTAAAATTTAGAAAAAAAACTTCGAAAAATAAAACAAGCCACTGGGAACTGATTTTTATTGTTTTTAACCCTTTTGAAATTGTGATAATGTTCCCCTTTAAGAATTAAATCGGTCACCCCAGGAATCGGATTCAGATCGAATTGCTAGCTGCCCAAAGAGTCACACCCCTACTGAATATATAACAAGATATGTAAAAAAAAATACAAGCCAGAAATTTCCAGACCTCTCTGCAGTACCTCTGCCGACCCCCCATAGGTCACAAACCCCAGTCAAACACCTCTGCTTCAAAGGCTAAACTGTGGTTATATTCCGGTGTGTAAGACAAATATGGGCATTACACTTTGTATGATTGTAGGATTCCAACAAGCTTGAGCATCCTTGAGTGTAAAATCCTCAGGTCATGTGAGCGTCTTGTCAGCAGTCAGTCAAGAAGATGAGCAATGTGTGCACTAGGGATGCACCGATTAATCGGTAACCGAATATATTCGGCCGAATATGGCAAAAAATGCCACATTCGGCCTTCGGTGGAATGAATTAAAAGTAAGGCCGAATAGTGGCGTTTGACGCAATTTTTTGACGCGGTGACGCAATCAACCAACGTGCAGTGACGTAGTAACCCGGCGCTTTTGGAAAAATGTCAGCAGTGTGGACATATTTTAAAGTGTCGGAAAGTGACAAAGGAATTATATTAAAATAAGTTATTTATATTAAAATAAATTTAATTAAATTTGTTTTATAAATAGTTAGTTTCCTTCTTTTTATTCTGAAGCTGAAGTACTGTTATTGACAAATCTGTTCTGGCCTGGGATATGTTGTGTACCTGTATAAGTGTATGAGGTTACACGCACACACTTAATTGAGATTTACTTGAGCCTTCTGTTTACATTATTAGCCTATCTACTGTGGCTAAGCAGACTTTTGCCAAAAGGACAATAATTCATTTGTTGTGGATTTATCCACTTTAATGCACTTTGTTTTTTTTTTGGAATGGATGTTTTGTTTGAAAGCCTAATATAAATGAAAAACCTCTGCTTTTGTTGAAAAGCAAAGGCTACTGGAATATTAAAAAAATGTCAATAATCAAGAAAAAATTACTTTATTTGAAAAACATGTCTAAAAATGTATTCTAGGCTATTTATGCAATATAAAAAAAATTGTGAAAACCTGCATTCATTATTCGGTATTCGGCCTTCGGCCAAGCGTTTAAATTTTTTTCGGCTTCGGCCAAAAATTTTCATTTCGGTGCATCCCTAGTGTGCACACTACATCCCAAAGAGACGAATATCTCTGGAAGCTTGTATTGCGTCACTCACTCTGCAAAACGAGCGTCCATTCACATTTGACCGGTTTGACAGCCTTGTTCAATAGTCAAGGCAATACATGTTGGGGGTGTTTGGAAAGCAGGGCTATTTATGACTGACATACATATATGTCATTTGAAGCTGAAGTGCAACACAGTAAAGGTTAAAGCAACACCCAGTAAATCACCAAATTGCAAGACCAAGAAATACATTGTGAATAATCTCCTATAAAAGTTTTTTATCCGACCTAGACTATTCAAAAGAACCAGTATATGGTCTAAAAGTACGCTACCCTGAGGTCCATAGAAAACCACAAAAGCCAATATAGGAGCTTAAAGTATAGCCTGAATGGGAACCATGAGATAATATAAGCACCGGGTTAAATTTAGGTCCACTGCTTGTGTTGCATGAATGTTTTCTATGTCCTTCTCGACCGCTCCAGGAATTAAAGATGCACAGTGGTGGCTTCTTTGCACGTACAGCATGTCACGGACCATGACACTTAGCTTATGTAACCATTGCCTCCGTACAGAAAAGCCCACAAAAGGATAATGACATCATCCGGTAATTATTGTCCTGTTTTCAGCCATGAGCCTCATATTTGTCATTCAAATATTTTAGGAACGTCACTGCATACAACTCAACAGCTCTAAATTCAACTTGCCAGAATAAATTATCCAAGGATGGCAACTCATAGGCAACGTTCCCTCTAAAGCAGGGGTCGGGAACCTTTTTGTCTGAGAGAGCCAAGAAGCCAAATATTTAAAAATGTATTTCCCTAAGAGTCATATAATATTTTTTTTAACACTGAACACAACTAAACGCGTGCATTTTTAAGTAAGACCAACATTTCCAGAGTATAATAGGTCTCTTATTCTTTGTAATAACATTGTTATTCCGAAGCTAACTGTGGACGGGGCGTGGCCTGCAGCAAAGCAGGATGTTGCCAACACCGGCCTCGAAATCAGCGACAGGTGCGTAGATGGCCCACCTGGGCCTTGTTATCTAATCACCTGTCGCTCTGTTATAAGCAGCAGCCAGGAGGAGAGACAGGGTTGGGGCTGGAGCCAGAGGGCGAATGAGGATGAAAGAGAAAAAGACAATTGCTGGAAAGCAACTGAGAGACTAATTGAAAAAAAAAAACATTATTTTAACCCTAAAACAGGCTCTCATGTCAGTGCTTGGTGGTCTGAAGAACCCCCAGGAGGGCAAGCCCAACACTAACCAATAATAAATAAATTACTTCTTACCATTAACGCAACTTCTTGAACATAAAAATGCATGAGAATGTTTTATATTTTGAATGTTATTTTTAACACCATGATCACAAGTGGAATTATTCATTACTTATTGTGTTAAGCAATGTCAGCTCAGATTTATCCGAGAGCCAGATGCAGTTTTCAAAAGAGCCACATCTGGCTCTAGAGCCATAAGTTCCCTACCCCTGCTCTAAAAGTACGCGCCTGTGCAATTGCACACTGCTCACGGCAAATCTAGGCCAGGCAAAAAATCGAATAAAAAGATATGCGCATAAGAGTGTGCACGTCTGCCGTCGCTCACATGTGCGCCACTGAATGCTCAGGGAGTTTTGGCGTTTGCTCACACATGAAAAATTGGAGGGAAAGGTTTTTTTGGTGTTTTTTTATAAACAGGCCAAAGGGACGAATATGTGTATGTTCTCAGTAGGGATGTTACGATATGAAAATTGACCAAAATTATCACGGTTATTATTATCGCGGTATTGCTGAATGTGCTCAAAAAATACTTCTACACACACTGAAATGTTTTGACCACCTATTTTTTTTTTTTTCAACTAAATTAAATAGACACTATTTTACATGTTTGGTAATTCTTATACTCCACTGATAGTGTTTTAGGTTGATGGATTGAAACTTTTATTAGTAGATTGCACAGTACAGTACATATTTTGTACAAATGACCACTAAATGGTAACACCCCAATAAGTTTTTCCACTTGTTTAAGGGTCCACGTTAATCAATTCATGGTATGGTCATTGTATTTTATCTGTTTAATGCAGGGGTGTCAAACTCAAACACAAAGTGGGCCAAAATTTAAAACTGAACAAAGCCGCGGGCCGAGGTTGAACAAATTATTAATAGGGACCCAAACAAGTTTTGCGTTGAATATTGAACAAGCAAGGCTTATATAATAACTTTATAGTGACATGCAACCTCAAGTCTCAAATAATAATAATAATAATAACTATTTAAAAATATCAATGGCATATCAAACAAAATTTAAATAAAAATCTTGTGCCTCTTTTCTATTTACAGCCTTCGGAGGTATATATCAAAAATAAACTTTTTCCACAGGCTCATAATAAATTTGAAAATAAAATAAGAACGATTTAAACAATCCTTGAAGTAGCAAGAGAAAGTGCATGAATAAAACATCAATTATTGCTTTGTTTTCTACACTGATTTGCTTTAACACTGAATATGGAACAAGCAACGCTTACATAACTTAATCATGCAAAAGCAACCATCAAAAAACTAACGAAAAAACATCAATGGTACATTAAAAAAACTAAAAAAATAAAGCCTCTTTTGCATTTACAGCCGTCTGAGGTAAATATCAACATTAACGTTTTCCCAGGCTAATACATTTGAAAATAAAATAACAATGAGGTGGGCGGGGTTGGGGACGTGGGGTGTGTATATTGTAGCGTCCCGGAAGGGTTTCTGGGTATTTGTTCTGTGTGTTGTGTTCGGTGCAGAAGTTGGTAACAGTGTTAAACTACTTTATACGGCCACCCTCAGTGTGACCTGTATGGCTGTTGACCAAGTATGCGTTGCATTCAATTATATGTGTGTAAAAGCTGCATATATTACGTGGCTGTGCTGGCACGCAGTTTGTATGGAGGAAAAGCGGACGTGACGACAGGTTGTAGAGGACGCTAAAGGCAGTGCCTTTGACGCACGCCCCCAATATTGTTGTCCATGTGGAAATCAGGAGAAATTTGGGAGAATGGTTGCCCCAGGAGATTTTCGGGAGGGGCACTGAACTTCAGGAGTCTCCCGGGTAGTATTAGCGATGAATGTGGTGTTACAGCGGCACGGCCGCTGTATCATACCGGCGGGCCAGCTCTAATGTTAATTTGATAATGCCTCAAGGGCCAAATGAAATTACCGGGCGGGCCGTATTTGGCCCACGGGCCAGAGTTTGACACCAATGGTTTAATGGCTAAGCATTTATTGTTTTAAATATCGGTCTGGTTTGTAGCACTTAATATTCATTTGAATGAAAAGTGTGTTGCAAAAAAAATGTATTACTTTTATTTCTGGCAGGCGTTCCACGCTTTGAGTATCCTACTCTTTTCAGTGGTCCCTGAACGCAAAAAACCTCGGTCTAATATTCCTCGAGTGTAGACTTTTTTGTCAGAGAGCACAGCTTTTAGGTTTAATGTGTACACTTAAATAGCGTAGTTGTTCAGACAGTAATGTGTTTATTAAAGTTTAGGTATGTTGTTTCTTAATGGAGAAAGATGTTCCAAATCATCATAAGGGACCCATCTCACCCAGGACATAAACTTTTTGAACTGCCGCCCTCAGGCAGGAGATGCAGGACAATAAAATTCCGAACAAACAGATTTAAGAACACTTTTTACCCGAGAGCAATAGTGTCGCTGAACACAAGACAAGAATGACTGTGCATGAGAGCAGTGTGCTTGGTATTTTTATCTATTTGTATCTATGTTCTTGTGTGTTATTATGAATTTGCACTAAATTAGTTTTGCTTACAACTTTGTTGTCAGTGTACAATGACAATAAAGATATATTCTATTCTATGTTACTGACGCTTGCTTTAACAATTGCATTTCAGCTAGCGCCAGTCAGTCAGTCTGGGAGTTTATCAATGTGCATTTATCAATCACTGTTTTTTTGTAAATTTTCATTTAAAAAAAGGTAGTACTAATCGTCAAAAGTTTTACCGCTGTTATCATTCCTACCTTTTACTGTTACATCTATTTTTTCTTAGTCATTCAGGTCATAATAATGCACAAAAAGGTTGAATGGAGTCAACTGTACACTGTTTGAAAACGTATCACCTTTCATCCAAAATGCTAAAATCAACCACGACCCTATTGTAACGGACCCTAGGGCAGTGGTTCTCAAACGGGAGTACGTGTACCCCTGGGGGTACTTGAAGGTATGCCAATGGGTACGTGAGATTTTTCAAAACTATTCCAAAAATAGCAACAATTCAAAAATCCTTTATAAATATATTTATTGAATAATACTTCAACGAAATATGAATGTAAGTTCATAAACTGTGAAAAGAAACGCAACAATCCAGCTAGATTTTTTGTGGACATGTTCCATAAATATTGATGTTAAAGATTTCTTTTTTGTGAAGAAATGTTTAGAATTAATTTCATGAATCCAAATGGATCTCTATTACAATCCCCAAAGAGGGCACTTTTAAGTTGATGATTACTTCTATGTGTAGAAATCTTTATTTATAATTGAATCACTTGTTTATTTTACAACAAGTTTTTAGTTATTTTTATATCTTTTTTTCCCTAATAGTTCAAGAAAGACCACTACAAATGAGGAATATTTTGCACTGTTATACAATTTAATGAATCAGAAACTGATGACATAGTGCTGTATTTTACTTTTTTATCTGTTTTTTTTCAACCAAATATGCTTAGTTCTGATTAGGAGGTACTTGAATAAAAAAATTTTCACAGGGGGTACATCACTGAAAAAAGGTTGAGAACCACTGCCCTAGGGGACACACCCACCGTGGACATAAATAGTGAAACTCCACAAATAAAGGATAGAAATTAAAAAAAGACTTTGAAACGTGAAATGTCTTCAATAAACAAGAATTTGCTTGCCTCCATTATCTTCTGCGGAAGCGTTAAGAACACATACAGGGCATCCAAAATTTAATAAATTATTTTTTGTCATCAAAAAATCTAGACAATATCCCGTTTAGACAATGTAAGAATTGTTTTTTTCCCAATAATAATAAAAAAAAAAAATACACTTACATACGTATTCAAAGCATTTGCTCAATACTTTGTTGATGCACCTTTGGCAGCAACTTCAGCCCAAAGTCTTTGTGAATACAATGCCACAAACTTAGCACAACTATCTTTGGGAAGTTTCCCCCATTTCTCTTTGGAGAACCTCTCAAGCTCCATCAGTTTGAAAGGAAAGTGTTGGTTTTCATCCAGGATGTCTCGTTACATTGCCGCCTTCATCTTTCCCTCTATCCTGACTACTATCCTAGTTACTGCCACTGAAAATAGATATTCAATCTTACTTAGACTTCAGTTTTTGCAGTGTAGAATCAAGGACCTTTAAATAAGCATGTTGAAAACAGATTGTTTTGCCAGTCGCCACAAAGCTGACGACTTAACTTGGCAATGATGTTATTTTTCCGAAAAAGAGAGAGTCACTCATTGCTTGTTTGATTACTTAAGTGTCATACATTGCATCACACCGCACCAGTTCTTTTTGAGTACAACCCAGAGTAAACAATGGCGTACAAACTTCCGTGAGTGCTCCTGGAAAATAACTCACTGGGCCAATAAAAGCAGCTGTTCATAAAACACATATTTACAATGGAATTCAATCAAGTGAAGAGGGGTATTTTCTGCAGCTAAACCTGACCCAGACTAATAGGGGCAAAGGTACCGTCTGCGACCATTCAGCATCCCTGGCCATGAAGGATTTAAGCATTCTTTGTAAATGAAAAGAAAACAGCCTAAACGTGAAAGGGGGGAAAAGCTCCGCTATGGGGGCGTGGTGTGACCTACTTTCGGATGTTATGCAACAGTGGGAGGAAGAAGTCCTGCTCTACAAATGGATAGCAGTCTATAGGCAGTAGGCACCATAGCAGAATAGTGCTTAAGGGCAGCATGCAGACTGAATAGCAATCGCCATGTGAGGGTGAGCTAAAGGAGGAAGCGCCTTAGGCAAGACGAACCAGTCCTCAACTGCAAATATACTCCTCTGACTGACCTACTTCAAATGAGCAATTTTGAGACTAATTGGTGCATAAAGAAGCAAAACTATGATAAAAATGCCACTACTTTTTATGAGATGAAAAATAGAATGACAGTTAAAGGCCTACTGAAATTTAAACGGGTATAGCAGGTCCATTCTATGTGTCATACTTGATCATTTCGCGATATTGCCATATTTTTGCTGAAAGGATTTAGTAGAGAACATAGACGATAAAGTTCGCAACTTTTGGTGGCTAATAAAAAAGCCTTGCCTGTACCGAAGTAGCAGACGATGTGCGCGTGACGTCACAGGTTGTAGGGCTCCTCACATTCTCACATTGTTTATAATCATAGCCACCAGCAGCAAGAGCGATTCGGACCGAGAAAGCGACGATTTCCCCATTAATTTGAGCAAGGATGAAAGATTTGTGGATGAGGAAAGTTAGAGTGAAGCTCTAGAAGAAAAAAAAAAAAGGCGATTGCAGTGGGAGCGATTCAGATGTTAGACACATTTACTATGATAATTCTGGAAAATCCCTTATCTGTTGCTAGTGGTTTAGTGAGATTTTATGGAACCTGAAAGTCGGAGGGGTGTGGCCACAGGTGTGTCTCTGAGGGAAGTCACGCAGCTGCAGCAGGACGCAAGCGCCGCTGATGTCTCCGGTAAGAGGAGAATTATTACCACAATTTTCTCACCGAAAACTGCCGGTTGACATGTGGTTGGGATCCATGTTCGCCTGACCTCTCTGTTCCATAGTAAAGCTTCACTTTCGGGAATTTTAAACAAGGAAACACCGGCTGTGTTTGTGTGGCTAAAGGCTAAAAGTTTCCCACCTCCATCTTTTTACTTTGACTTCTTCATTATTAATTGAACAAATTGTAAAAGATTCAGCAACACAGATGTCCAGAATACTGTGTAATTATGCGATTACAGCAGACTACTTATAGCCTGGAAAATAATGTCCGCTACAACCCGAGACGTCAAACGGACGCGTCATCATACGGCGACGTTTTCAACACGGCACTTCGCGGGAAATTTAAAATTGCAATTTAGTAAACTAAAAAGGCCGTATTGGCATGTGTTGCAATGTTAATATTTCCTCATTGATATATAAACTATCAGACTGCGTGGTCGGTAGTAGTGGGTTTCAGTAGGCCTTTAAAATTGTTGTTTCGATTATTTTGGCTAAAATTTTTATTGAGATTATTTTATCTGATTATCAATTCATCAAACAAACTAATTGAAAGGTTGCACGAGTAATAAAAAAATCGATAGCTGCAACCTGACCTGAATGCATTGTAATGAGTTACCGGAATCCGAACAATAACACGAACAAGACTTTCTGTGTTGGGTTTACATTGCAAGCAATGTACCGTATTTTCCGGACCAGAGGCGCATTGCCGATGAGCGGGTGTAGTCATGTCTTTTTTCATACAAAAGGCGCATTAAGGGGGTCATATCATGATTTTTTTCTAAATGTAAAAGACTTTCTTGCGGTCTACATAACATGTGATGGTGGTTGTTTGGTAAAAATGTTGCATCGATTATGTTTTACAGATCATCTTCAAGTCGCTTTCAGACAGTCGCTTCAGGATGCGCCGTTTTGTGGGCGGTCTTATTTACATGGCTCACCTACCTCAGCGTCTTCTCCCCGTCATCTTTGCTGTAGCGGTGTAGCGTGCAAGGACGGGAGTGGATTAAGTGTCAAAACGTGGAGCTAACTGTTTAAATGACATTCAGACTTTACTTCAATCAATAACGGAGCAGCATCTCCTCGTCCGCGACTCACTAGTTCAACAACAATGCCGTAAATGTGTCCCGTGAAAAACCGTAGGACCGGAACTCTCTAATAACTAAAGTTCCTTGGGGGAATTATGTAAACTCACTACACCGATAGTTTTTAGCCCTTCCATAATAAGATATGTTACAACTTGACGCTACTTTATATTAGAAATGGCAACAGCAGAGGGTGAATGTCCCATAACAACAAGATAGAGAAAAAGAAGAAGCTTATAGACTACGGGATCGGCAAGGATGACAGTGGCAGGCAGAGGTGCGCAAATTTTCAGGATTTATGCAGATCTCAAATATAGATCAGCAGGTACCAGAAAGTAAGAAAAGTTGGTTTTGCATAATATTGTGAAATAAAACGCCAGATAATGTCTGCAAATGGGTGCCATTTTGTGGTCCATATACACACACGCACCATAGTAACACTTGTACCTCTGACTACGGTAGTCGCAATGGGCCGACAATCCATCAAACGGTGCGGCTTCAAAGTCCTACTAAAACATTTTTACAAATTTTTGAGTGCCGTGTGTGGTTTTCTATATTTTCAATGGAACATTTAAAGTTTTGGTGTCGTTTACTCGCGTAAGACTACAAGCATCTCTTATGTGTGACTAGCATCTACTGGTCACACTTATCATGACACCATGTACCAAATAAAATTGCTTCGAGGTCGGTAAGCATAACCAGAATTATTCCGTACATTAGGCGATTTTTGAGAAAATTCTAGATTTTAAACGCGCCTTATAGTCCAAAAATACAGTAATGGTTTAGATCAGGGGTAGGGAACCTATGGCTCTCGAGCCAGATGTGGCTCTTTTGATGACTGCATCTGGCTCTCAGATAAATCTTAGCTGACATTGCTTAACGCAATAAGTAATGAATAATATCGCTTGTAATCACGGTGTTAAAGGCCTACTGAAATGAAATTTTCTTATTTAAAAAGGGATAGCAGTTCCATTCTATGTGTCATACTTGATCATTTCGAGATATTGCCATATTTTTGCTGAAAGGATTTAGTAGAGAACATCGACGATAAAGTTTGCAACATTTGGTGTTGATAAAAAAGCAGACGATGACGTCACGAGGGTGAGGGCCCCTCACGTCCTCATTATTTTTAATGGGAGCCTCCAGCAGCAAGAGCTATTCGGACCGAGAAAACGACAATTTCCCCATTAATTTGAGCGAGGATGAAAGATTTGTGGATGATGATATTGATAGCGAAGGACTAGAAAAAATAAATAAATAGAAAAAAAAGGTAAAAAAAAAAAAAGGTGATTGAATTGGGACGGATTCAGATGTTTTTAGACACATTTACTAGGATAATTCAGGGAAATACCTTATCTTTCTATTGTGTTGCTAGTGTTTTAATGAGATTAAATAGTACCTGATAGCCGGAGGAGTGTGTCTACGGGTGTGGTGACCGCCAGTGTCTGAGGGAAGTCACGGCAGATACAAGGACGGCGCAAACTCCACAGATCTCCAGTAAGAGGCAACTTTTTAGCACAATTTTCTCACCGAAACCTGCTGGTTGACAAGTGGTCGGGAACCATGTTCGCTTGACCGCTCTGATCCATAGTAAAGCTTCACCTACGGGAATTTTAAAATAAGGAATCACCGTGTGTTTGTGTGGCTAAAGGCTAAAGCTTCCCAACTCCATCTTTCTACTTTGACTTCTCCATTACTAATTGAACAAATTGCAAAAGATTCAACAACACAGATGTCCAGAATACTGTTTAATTGTGCGATGAAAAGAGATGACTTTTAGCCGCAAGTGGTGCTGCGCTAATATTTCCTGACAGTCCGTGACGTCACGCGCACGCGTCATCATTCCGTGACATTTTCAACAAGAAACTCCGCGGGAAATTTAAAACTGCAATTTAGTAAAGTAAACCGGCCGTATTGGCATGTGTTGCAATGTTAATATTTCATCATTGATATATAAACTATCAGTCTGCGTGGTCGGTAGTAGTGGGTTTCAGTAGGCCTTTAAACATAACGTTCAAAATATAAAACATTCTCATGCATTTTAATCCATCCATCCGTTTTCTACCGCACCTGTTCAAGAAGTTGCAATAATGGTAAGAACTATTTTTATTTACTATTGGTTAGTTTCAGACTAACAATGTTCAGTGTTAAAAAATATTACGTGGCTCACACGAAAATACATTTAAAAATATTTGGCTTTCATGGCTCTCTCAGCCAAAAAGGTTCCCGACCCCTGGTTTAGATGATATACAATCCTAATTTTTTGGTAACATTATTGTAACAATACTGACAAAAAAAATTACATACCTATTGAGCTAGTGTGAAACTGTACACAACGTGTTTTGTATGGTTACCTGATTTGCCCATTTAAAACCGAGGAAAACAATTTGTTGCGACACTAAATCAACATATTTTACGCAGAGATCCTGCAAAAAGCTGGGCTCAAGATGGACATTAGCACAAATGCGACACGCCCGACGAAGTTAGCAGAAGCCGATACTGGCAATGCTTTCAACACAAAAGGACGGGCATTCCCCTTTTTTACAGGCAACTTTCTGCCTCAGTTACGACTCCGATATTACTTCTGTGGGCAGAATATTGACGGGACTTTTTTCGATTGATTGACACTTTTATCAGTAGATTGCACAGTACAGTACATATTTTGTACAATTGACCACTAAAAGGTAACACCCGAATAAGTTTTTCAACTTGTTTAAGTCAGGGTGCACATCAATCAATTCATGGTAAACAACGTCACCTTCGCTGTTGTCTTGGCTTTTGGAGCTTAAAGGGGAACATTATCACCAAACCTATGCAAGCGTCAATATATACCTTGATGTTGCAGAAAAAAGACCATGTATTTTTTTAACCGATTTCCGAACTCTAAATGGGTGAATTTTTGCGAATTAAACGCCTTTCTGTTTATCGGTCTCGTAGCGATGACGTCAGAACGTGACGTCACCGAGGTAATACACCCGCCATTTTCATTTTCAACACATTACAAACACCAGGACTCAGAACTGTTATTTACCGTTTTTTTCGACTATTTTTGGAACTTTGGAGACATCATGCCTCGTCGGTGTGTTGTCGGAGGGTGTAACAACACTAACAGGGAGGGATTCAAGTTGCACCACTGGCCCGAAGATGCGAAAGTGTCTGCACATTTGACCGGCGATGCTAAGACAGACATGGCACAGAGATGTATGGATAACCTGCAGATGCATTTGCAACAATTAAGTCAACTAAATCACAAAAGTGAGTTTTGTTGATGTTGTTGACTTATGTGCTAATCAGACATATTTGGTAGCAGCATGACTGCCAGCTAATCGATGTTAACATGCTATTTACGCTAGCTGTATGTACATTTGAAACTAGATACCCACATTTAATGCGAAACAAACACTTACCAATCGACATATTTAAGTTGCTCCAG
The DNA here is from genome assembly GCF_033978795.1 of Nerophis ophidion. Lineage (NCBI taxonomy): Eukaryota > Metazoa > Chordata > Actinopteri > Syngnathiformes > Syngnathidae > Nerophis > Nerophis ophidion. The sequence continues at coordinate 9,391,486 of NC_084636.1, read as the reverse complement.
TGTCACAAGATGCGAAAGTCCTGATCGTTCGCTCCGCACATTTTACCGGCGATGCTAATAAGGCAGCCATGCTATGGGCCACTTCATTAGGTACACCCATGCTATGGCGGAATAGCGTCAATAGCTATTCGCTCAATAACTTCAGTTTCTTCTTCAATTTCGTTTTCGCTATCTGCCTCCATACTCCGACCATCTGTTTCAATACATGCGTAATCTGTTGAATCGCTTAAGCCGCTGAAATCCGAGTCTGAATCCGAGCTAATGTCGCTATATCTTGGTGTGGTAACCGCCATGTTGTTTGTATTGGCAGCACTGTATGACGTCACAGGGAAATGGATAGTGGTTTCGAAGACAGCGAAAATAAGGCACTTTAAAGCTTTATTTAGGGATATTCCGGGACCGGTAGAATTTTTAAAAAAAATTCAAAAAATACAACAAGCCACTGGGAACTGATTTTTATTGTTTTTAACCCTTTTGAAATTGTGATAATGTTCCCCTTTAATGATAAGTTGTTGTTTCCACAGAATCTGGGTTAATGGGAGGGTTCTGGGTTTTCAGTAATTCTAAGAAATACATCTTCCTGCTTGGATATTTCCTGTTGGTGTTGGGACCAGTTCCAATTAATAGGTAAGTTTAGTAGATCTTCAGTACCTGACTGATGACGATGATTAATACAAGAACAACCGGTTTAAGACAGGTCTATCTGCCGATTCAAATGGTATCAGCAGCTGCATGGCATGCCATCAAGGCCATGATCCTTTCATGGCTGGGATGTTCTGCGAGGTGATTACAAGTGTCTCAAGGTGTCGGGCATGACAGCACACGTGAGTGTGTATGGAGCTTCCGTCCTCGCTCTTTTTTGAAATTCCTTCTGCACAGTCACACAAATGCTGAGTCAGGACACGCTTGCCTCTGGCCATAAAGGAAATGAGCTTGGCGGAGTCAGAAGACGAGACTGGAACTGCTGCTCCATCAGACAAAAGAATGCTAGCGGATCTGTGAGCACCCCCACCCGAGCTCAGATCAGCTGCTCATTAAACCTACTGGCACGCTGCCGCTACCGAAGCTAACTGTGACGTGCACACACTGATCTCACATTGTTACACTGTGAAACTGAGTAACCTAACCTGCATCAACTTGATGAACTCTTCAGATCTTCAGCTACTCTTTATCTTGAACAGAATACTTCAAAGACTCCAAAGATTCTTTGTCCAATGTTTCCGTACTAGTGTAACTGACGGCCAGACAGTTTGGCTGGGCCATGTGTACATTGATAAACCACACACTCGGACAACCTCAAGAGTGGTGCCTGCATGCCGGACAATCCCGGTTCGAGTCCCGCAAAATAGCATGAACTGAACCGGGCGGGTTATATTAGCAAGAATGTCGAGTGAAACAATAATACTGATCAATAACATTAAGATATGGAACTGTGTCGTCGTCCACCCCCCCCCCCCCCCTTAAAAACTGTCTACAAAACCCAAAACCAACAACCGTGTAAATGGTAAATAAAACCAGAATACAATGATTTGCAAATCCTTTTCAATCTATGTTCAATTGAATCGACTGCAAACACAAGACACTTAATCTTCGAACTGGAAAACGTAGTTATTTTTTGCAAATGTTAGCTCATTTGGAATTTGATGCATGCAACATGTTTCAAAAAAGCTGGCACAAGTGGCAAAAAGACTGAGAAATTTAAAGAATACTCATCAAACACTTATTTGGAACATCCCACAGGTGAGCAGGCTAATTGGGAACAGGTGGGTGCCATGATTGGGTACAAAAGCAGCTTCCATGAAATGCTAAGTCAGTCATTCACAAACAAGGATGGGGCGAGGGTCACCACTTTGTCAACAAACGTAAGCAAATTGTCCAATAGTTTAAGAACAACATTTCTGAACGAGCTATTGCAAGGAATTTAGGGATTTCACCATCTACTGCCTGTAATATCATCAAAAGGTTCAGAGAATCTGAAGAAATCACTGCACATAAGCAGCGAGTACGAAAACCAACGTGACCTTCGATCCGTCAGGCGGTACTGCATCAAAAAGCGACATCAGTGTGTAAATGATATCACGATATGGGCTCAGGAATACTTCAGAAAACCACTGTCAGCAACTAAATTGTGTCGCTATATCTGTAAGTGCAAGTTAAAACTCTACTTTGCAGAGCGAAAGCCATTCATCAACAACACCCAGAAACGCTGCCGGCTTCGCTGGGCCCAAAGGTGTTCTGTGGTCTGACAAGTCCACATTTGAAATTGTTTTTGGAAACTGTAGATGTTCTATACTCCGGACCAAAGCGGAAAAGAACCTTAAGACTTAAAGAAGCGCACCTTCTAACACACGTCACGTGTGCAACGTCACACGCGGAGTAGAGAGGTAGCGACATGGTAACGTTAGCTGTGATGCTAACGGTGAGGTGCGGGTGGTAATACGAGAGAGAAAAGGTGCGAATCTGGTAACAATAGGAGGAAGAATTAATGACCAAGAAAACCAGCAGGGGGTCCAACGTTTGGCTTCAAGCGGGGATATGTTCAACATTTATGCGGCAAAAGCGTTGCTACCAAAAGTTGCACCACTGCTAATGGAGCATCATTTGAAAAGTCACCCGCTAGAGCAGGGGTAGGGAACCTATGGCTCTAGAGCCAGATGTGGCTGTTTTGATGACTGCGTCTGGCTCTCAGATGAATCTTAGCTGACATTGTTTAACACGATAAGTAATGAATATGTCCGCTACTAATCACAGTGTCAAAAATAAAGTTCAAAATATAAAACCTTCTCATGCATTTTAATCCATCCATCCGTTTCTATCGCACCTGTTCAATAAGTCGCAGTAATGGTCAAAAGTATTTTATTTATTATTGGTTAGCTTCAGAATAACAACGTTATTAAAAAGAATAAGAGATGCACACATTTAGTTGTTGTAATCAGGGAAAGTCCAAATAAAAGAGGAGGCGTAGAATTCTCTTGTCAGAGCCTGGGACGACACTGTACAAGGGTACAGGTCTACACGTTTCTCCTCATTGAGCTAAACTGAATCCTGTCTCTGTTTAATTCCTGGCTTCTTGTCTGTTTAATAGATGTCATCAGTGTTTGAACCTGACAGTTGTATTCAGGGTTAACAATATTATACGGCTCTCACGGAAACACATTTTAAAATATTTGGCTTTCATGGCCCTCTCAGCCAAAAAGGTTCCCGACCCCTGCGCTAGAGAATGAAGAGTGCTTGAAACTCCGCATGTCAACATCGCCATTCGGTGCCACACCAAAAAAATGCCTAATGAACCATTTCCAGATCAACACCTTATGAAATTTTTTTTGTCAACAACAAAAGTGGATAACGTCCGCAGGAACCTACCACATAGCGAAGGACATACACTATTTGATTTCCTATTATGCAGCTCATTTTTTTTTGACAGTTTTTGAAATATATTGTGTGACATCATGCAAAAAAGTGCACTTTATTTGTTTTAAACTATTGTAGTGGCGTTCTGTACAAGAACTGCACTTTAATTTAGTGTTGTTGTGATATGTCATCTTAGTGACATCATGCACAAAAGTGCACTTTATAGCTTGTTTTAAAATATCTCTGAAGATCTTGCACTTTCTGTTTTGGAAATGACATGAATGTTTGTGCCACTGCTTAATAACTGTTTAATAAATACTGTTTTGGTAAATTGATTTAGTTGGGATTTCCCTCTATGCATGAAAGTTTAAAATGAGCATATATTAATGCAGTATGAAGAAGAATGTTTTAATGTAGACACATAGAATCATCATACTGCTGTGATTATATGCATCAAGTGTTCATTCAAGGCTAAGGCAAAATAACGAGATATATTTATCGTGTATATGGCCTAAAAATATTGATATTAAAAAAAAGGCCATATCGCCCAGCCCGTCGTGACATTGCCATAGCAAAAATACTTCTCCAATTCCTCCTTAATCTTTACGCACAATAATTTGGTTCCGAAAATGTTGAGTGTGATTTCACAAAATCCTTGAAATTATCAGAAATGCGCCTGTACTGACACGGACTAGTGTGGAAGCCATGTTTACTTCCTTAAAGGGAAACATTATCACCAAACCTATGCAAGCGTCAATATATACCTTGATGTTGCAGAAAAAAGACCATGTATTTTTTTAACTGATTTACGAACTTTAAATGGGTGAATTTTGGCAAATTAAACGCCTTTCTGTTTATCTGTCTTTTAGCGATGACGTCACCGAGGTAACACACCCGCCATTTTCATCTTCACATTACAAACACCGGGTCTCAGCTCTGTTATTTTCCGTTTTTTCGACTATTTTTTAAAACTTTGGAGACATCATGCCTTGTCGGTGTGTTGTCGGAGGGTGTAACAACACTAACAGGGAGGGATTCAAGTTGCACCACTGGCAGGAAATCTGCCGCCAGACCCCCATTGAATGTACCAGAGTGTCTTCACATTTTACTGGCGATGCTAAGACAGACATGGCACAGAGATGTATGGATAACCTGCAGATGCATTTGCAACGATTAAGTCAACGAAATCACAAAAGTGAGTTTTGTTGATGTTGTTGACTTATGTGCTAATCAGACATTTGGTCACGGCATGACTTCCAGCTAATCGATGCTAACATGCTACGCTAATCGATGCTAACATGCTATTTACGCTAGCTGTATGTACATTTGAAACTAGATACCCACATTTAATGCGAAACAAACACTTACCAATCGACGGATTTAAGTTGCTCCAGTGTCACAAGATGCGAAAGTCCTGATCGTTTGGTCCGCACATTTTACCGGCGATGCTAATAAGGCAGCCATGCTATGGGCCACTTCATTAGGTACACCCATGCTATGGCCGAATAGCGTCTATAGCTATTCGCTCAATAGCTTCAATTTCTTCTTCAATTTCGTTTTCCTTATCTGCCTCCATACTCCAACCATCTGTTTCAATGCATGCGTAATCTGTTGAATCGCTTAAGCCGCTGAAATCCGAGTCTGAATCCGAGCTAATGTCGCTATATCTTGCTGTGGTAACCGCCATGTTGTTTGTATTGGCAGCACTGTATGACGTCACAGGGAAATGGATAGTGGTTTCGAAGATAGCGAAAATAAGGCACTTTAAAGCTTTATTTAGGGATATTCCGGGACCGGTAACATTTTGAAAAAAACTTAAAAAAATACAACAAGCCAATGGGAACTGATTTTTATTGTTTTTAACCCTTTTGAAATTGTGATAATGTTCCCCTTTAATCACTGCAGTGCATGCCACGTCATGTCAGCTTGCAGATCCGATTGCATTCATATTAGAAATCACATTTTTGGGGGGATGTGAACGGCTTCTAAATAGATCGGATTTGATGAAAAAAATCCTACTTAGACATCCGACCATGCAGTGTGAAAGAAGCTTAAATGTACAGTTACAACTCATGCTCGGATACTAAATAAGACACCCTGCTGACTCTGAGCTTTGTGATTGGACAGCTGCAGTTACTGGAAGTAGTCCAGTCCAATAAATAAGATAAGCAAAATACTTTTTCATCATTTTCTGTTTCTTAGACAGTCCAATGTAATATGAGAAGCCCGAACAGAAGAAAAGGAAGGAGTTTAGAGAGTTCAAAAGTCCACTATCAACTTTAGCACAAGCACATTGTGGGCCAAGGATGTGTGCCAAGAACCGTTAAAGCAAAAACAAAATAGGCCAGTCACATCTGCCAGAGAAACAAGAGAATGTGGGTTTAAGAGTTTGCACACATGTTTAACATTTCCCCCCCAAATATGAGAGAGAGAAACAGCAGATCTCCTAAATAATCCACAAGTCCACTGTTGTATCCTTTGGACAATCAGGGGTCGGGAACCTTTTTGGCTGAGAGAGCCATGAAAGCCAAATATTTCAAAATGTATTTCAGTGAGAGCCATATCATATTTTTTAACACTGAATACAACTAAATGTGTGCATTTTTAAGTAAGACCAACATTTTTAGAGTATAATAAGTCTTTTATTCTTTTTAATAACATTGTTATTCTGAAGCTAACCAATAATAAAATGTCATGTCTGTTGATCATGTTTTTGTTTGGACTCTTTAAGTTCCTGTTTTTTTCCACTCCCTTGTCTGGTTTCCTTGGTTACTCATTTTGTCCACCTGTCTCTGGTGGAAAAAATGCCTGCTCACCTGCTTCCCGAGCACTAATCAGAGGCAGTATTAAAGCTCGTCTTTGCCAGTCAGTCGCCCAGGCGTCAATGTGATCTTTTCTTGCTCTGTGCTGACTTGTTTCATGCCTTGCCATAGTTTCGTGCTTCATGCCATGCCAAGTAAGTTTTGTTTGATTTATGTTCATAGTCTATTTATGCGTTAGCTTTGTTCCTTAGCCCAAGTTGTGCCTCCGCTGT
>NC_084636.1:9357601-9380101 GCF_033978795.1 Nerophis ophidion | reverse complement strand
ATGAAAATGGCGGCTGTATTACCTCGGCGACGTCACATTCTGACGTCATCCCCTCCAGAGCAATAAACAGAAAGGCCTTTAATTCGCCAAAATTCACCCATTTAGAGTTCGGAAATCGGTTGAAAAAATACATGGTCTTTTTTCTGCAACATCAAGGTATATATTGACGCTTGCATAGGTTTGGTGATAATGTTCCGCTTTAATGACAAGGTTTGCCTTTGCATTGCCTTTCTAATTTCTCTTTCATTCCCGTAAAAGCTTTAAACGTTGTGTGCTGACTTGCTGTATCGCATGAGAGACACAAAGCACGTTAACGCTCAATCTCACAATGACGTACAGAGGGATAAACAGGCTTACATCTACACCATTAAGCCTATCGTGGCATGGAATAAAGCTTCAGAATCAATGTATTCCCATTTTAGTATGTTGTTAAATTTGCATTCAACCATTTCAGTGACCTGATCTCCTTAAAACCAGTCCTTTGCATTCCTTTCTGGTGCAGAATACCTCAGAATAAAAAGGCCTTTGCACTCTTTAAACAGCCACATTTAATGAGCAATAAAAACTTGTTTTGCAGAGTAGACTTGTAAATGTTGATGGCTGATGCCCTTTGTCAGTGTTGTCACGCATAACTGCCAAAATCTTCAAATCCATAACCCATCAGATGCATTTCAGGCATGATAACAAAAACATTTAATACTATACCAGCAAACAGTAGTGTTTTATTCTTATCGAAAAATACTATGCTTATCAAGATATGATTTTGGCAACAGAACCTGATTTTGATAAGACGATAATCATTGCAATGACTTCAACACAAGCTAATAAACCTACCGGGCAAACACATTTACAAGGATCCTAACATGACCATGCCAGTCCTGTGACGCACGTTCCTCGCTTGCAAAAAAAAGAAAAGCACACAGGCGTCTTTTTCCCGGGGCACAGAATACATAGGAGCACAAACTGTGGCTCTATATGCCAACGTTCTCGGTTGGATTTTCCATAGACGTTTAAATTCGACTTTTAGAAAAATACAAACCCCGTTTCCATATGAGTTGGGAAATTGTGTTAGATATGAATATAAACGGAATTCATCCATCCATTTTCTACCGCTTATTCCCTTTCGGGGTCGCGGGGGGCGCTGGCGCCTATCTCAGCTACAAACGGGCGGAAGGCGGGGTACACCCTGGACAAGTCGCCACCTCATCGCAGGGCCAACACAGATAGACAGACAACATTCACACACTAGGGCCAATTTAGTGTTGCCAATCAACCTATCTCCAGGTGCATGTCTTTGGAATACAATGATTTGCAAATCCTTTTCAACCCATATTCAATTGAATGCACTACAAAGACAAGATATTTGATGTTCAAACTCATAAACTTGATATTTTTTTGCAAATAGTAGTTAACTTAGAATTTCATGGCTGCAACACGTGACAAAGTAATTGGGAAAGGGCATGTTCACCACTGTGTTACATCACATTTTCTTTTAACAACACTCAATAAACGTTTGGGAACTGAGGAAACTAATTGTTGAAGCTTTGAAAATGGAATTCTTTCCCATTCTTGTTTTATGTAGCGCTTCAGTCGTTCGACAGTCCGGGGTCTCCGTTGTCGTATTTTACGCTTCATATTGCGCCACACAGAACACCTTTCTACTTTGCATCAATCCACCTTAGGTGAGCTCAGGCCCAGCCAAGCCGGCGGCATTTCAAGATATTGTTGATCAATGGGTTTGGCTTTGCATAGTAGAGTTTTAACTTGCACTTACAGATGTAGCGACCAACTATAGTTACTGACAGTGTTTTTATGAAGTGTTCCTGAGCCCATGTGGTGATATCCTTTACACACTTATGTCGGTTTTTGATGCAGTACCGCCTGAGGGATCAAAAGTCAGTAATATCATCGCTTACGTGCAGTGATTTCTCCAGTCTCTGAACTTTTTGATGATTTTACGGATTGTAGATGGTAAAATCCCTAAATTCCTTGCAATAGCTCGTTGAGAAATGTTGTTATAAAACTGTTCAACATTTTGCTTACAAAGTGGTGACCTTCGCCCCATCCTTGTTTGTGAATTACTTAGCATTTCATGGAAGCTGCTTTTGTACCCAATCATGGGTGTATATATATATATATATATATATATAAATCAATAAAAAACGAAAGGAGATGTGATGCCAAAAAATACCGGTACTTTTCAGAGGCGGTATTGTACCGATAATGATTCATTAGTATTGTGGTACTATCCTAATATCGGTATACCGTACAACCTTATTTAACAATGATAAAAATAATTGTGACTAAATTTGGCCATAATCATATAGTTCTACATCTAACACTGATATCATTTCATAATTATTAGACAAATGGTCAATGACTTACGGACAATTAGATACCAAGTCCTGTTTGTGTCCCTGCTGAGACAATATGCTTGATGGCCGCCATGTTTTAGTCTTGCTCAAATTTCACACACCAGGGTTTCCCACACATTCATTTATTTGTGGTGGCCCGCCACGAAAAAATCAAAATAACAAAATTATAAAAAAAAAAAATTCGGCTTTTGACTCACTCGACCGCTCATAAAAGCAATGGGACTCTGTCTGTGAATGGAGCTTGTAGTTACATATTATATAAATATGTAAATATTATATCAATATGTATATAAATATGTACATAAAGTGTTGTAATTATATTCCAACTCCGCGTACTTCTTGGTCATCGCCGCCGCCGCTGACACTATGCTCCCCCCGCCCCCGGCATCCCCTCCCCCCGCCACCCGACCACACCACCACAAATAGATGCCTGACCTGTAGGAAACACTGCGGACACACATGCAAGTTGGTTATGGACCAAATAGGGTGAGTATTATGCTAAATACCCTGAAGTTACAGTGGTTGTTCTGTAGAACACACTGATCTGAGAAAGTACAATTAATCCAATTTACGTGGTCAAATTCATCAGAAAAACCATAACACAGCCAACACAGTAAGGTTCCATGTTTTGACACATTTTCATCATTATGTGAACAGTTTAGGAGTCGGACGAATATCAAATGCAGCGTCATAAAGACCGTCAGTCACATGGTTATGGGACGCCAACGATGCCCTGGTTCTCCCAATCCCACAGGGATCAAAGAGGCTTGCCAGAGTGACATCGGTTGCATCGGGATCAGTGCGTCGGAATAGGGAATCAAGGAGGCAGTCATGTGATTTAATGCAATTTGATAGGAAGAGCCACTTTGCCAGCACGGTGGGTGTGGACACAATGTCTGTGCGCTTTCTTAGGCACAGTGGGGGTAAAAAAAATAACCTAGTTAAAACATCCTCTTTGTACAATATTTACTACTACTAGGGGTGCACACAAAAAAAAATAAAATCGGTTCCCGTTTCTATTGCCAAAACATCACATGGACAAAGATAAGACCTTCTGGAGGAAATTTCTGTATTCAGATGAAACAAAAATTGAGCTGTTTGGCCACAATACCCAGCAATATGTTTGGAGGAGAAAAGGTGAGGCCTTTAATCCCAGGAACACAATTCCTACCGTCAAGCATGGTGGTGGTAGTATTATGCTCTGAGCCTGTTTTGCTCCCAATGGAACTGGTGCTTTACAGAGAGTAAATGGGACAATGAAAAAGGAGGATTACCTCCAAAGTCTTCAGGACAACCTAAAATCATCAGCCCGGATTTTGGGTCTTGGGCGCAGTTGGGTGTTCCAACAGGATAATGACCCCAAACAAACATCAAAAGTGGTAAAGGAATGGTTAAATCAGGCTAGAATTGAGGTTTTAGAATGGCCTTCCCAAAGTCCTGACTTAAACATATGGACAAGGCTGAAAACCAACACTGAACTGCAGCAGTTTTGTCAAGAAGAGTGGTCAAAAATTCAACCAGAAGCTTGTCGATGGCTACCAAAAGTGCCTTATTGCAGTGAAACTTGCCAAGGGACATGTAAGCAAATATTAACATTGCTGTATGTATACTTTTGACCCAGAAGATTTGCTCACATTTTCAGTAGAACCATAATAAATTCATAAAAGAACCAAACTTCACAAATGTTTTTTTGTGACCAACAAGTATGTGCTCCAATCACTATCACAAAAAAGGAGTTGTAGAAATTTTTGGAAGGTCAAGACGGACAAGACTTTATGTTCTTTACAAGTGGATGTAAACATTTGACCACGCCTGTATATGTATATTTTATTTATTTTTAGTGTAAGAATAAATTTTTTTAAAATACCTTTAGGCCAACTCTGTGCTTCCAGACAGAGCTTTTCTAACCTGTTTTTAAAAATTATTATACCAAATAATACATTGCGAGAATCAGTTTTGAATGGAATAATCACCCCAGGAATCGGATCTAATCGTAAAGTGCCCAAAGACTTACATCCCTAACTCCTCGTGCAGGGGAGCCCATTACGTCGATCGCGAGCTACGAGTCGATCACGGAGGCCGGGCATTAAAAAAATAGACATCGAGGCAGAGCACGCTGGAGCCCGGCCCAAGTTTGCGGAGAGGAGGCGGGGATGGCGAGCGAGCGGCGAGGCGAGGCATGCCGGGAGCGACGCCACAATTGCGATCAGGTGCGTGGATCGCGCACCTGGATAAGATTAATGAATCCTCTCGCACGGTTTGTAATGGTGGCAGCCGTGATTGTCGGGGAGACAGGTGGAGAAACAACGAAGGAACGAGAGCGAGAGACGACAACACAAGCAGCAGGGCATGCAACTCGGAAGAAAGCGAGAGCGAGAGGCAGACGCAGACAACGGGGAAGGCTGAAAATCTACACGCAAAAGACTTTTGCTTATTGAAAAATAAATAAGTCTACACCTGCTCGAAGTCATGTCCTTCCTTGGTGGTCCCTGGAACCCGCACGACGGCTTGAGACCGTCACAAGTGTTTAAAAACGGAGTATGTGAGTTGGACAAATGAGATGCCAAATCCAACCCCTTTCATGTGGTATTGGACAGAAAGGAGGACTTTTTTTTCTCCTGTCATTTTCCAATCAATGCAAATCATCAGAATCAGGTAATACACCCACTTATATTCTTGTCTTCATGAAAGACAGGAATCTATATGTGTTAAACATGCATGTATTATCATTAAACACCATTAATGTGTTAACAAAAATGTATTTTTCATAAATAAATAAATATATATTATAAATATGAAGGAGGTAGCTCTCCTCGACTTGGTCAATTGAAAAGTAGCTCGCCTGCAGAAAAAATGTGTGCACTCCTGTCCTAGTGTATGATATGCTGCAGAGTGTTAAAGTACTGAATGTATAAGTTTCAATGTAAAATATATTCTGATTAAAATTTATAATACAGGACACGGAATTTACTTCGATTACAAACATATTTCTTGCACTTTGAAACCCAAGACAACAGCATGCAGCCTTCCATTGCCTCCCATGTAAATTTAGTCCTATACGTCTTGAGTTGGAAACGCCCATCCAGCCCTTTGGAACACAATGTTCCCTTCCAGCGGTATAGACTAGGTTGCTTTGTGATAATGACCCTCAGCTGGGGGTGCAGGAAGAGGCTTGCACACTCAAGCAAGACCCAAAGTAAGAGAGTGCTCGCGGAGAAAGGTAAACACTGATGAGCGAGCGAGGGGGGATGGGGAGAATGTGTTCTGCAGAAAGAATATGAAGAAATCATTGACTCTAGCCTCTTTTGCGACAGGAATTCTGCAAAATGAAAATGTTTTTTTAGGGTTTTTTTGTTTGTTTTTTAAACACAGAACACATTGACACACAGACGAATATTAACAGGTATATTTTTTGAGGAAGCAACAACTTACTGTTGTTGCTTCCAACGCAACAACAGTAAATTGGACTCTACATCCCAGTTCAAGGTAAGAGTCCTCAAAAAAAAAAAAAGTTGGACATCCATCCATCCATTTCCTACCGCTTATTCCCTTTGGGGTGGCGGGGGGCGCTGGTGCCTATCTCAGCTACAATCAAGCAGAAGGTGGTGTACACCCTGGACAAGTCGCCACCTCATCGCAGGAAAGTTGGACAATAAATCTGGTATTTTTGCCCTCAAGTAAAAGCTCCAAATCGGATCTTTTCGCATCAGATTTGAGCCGCATCAGGAGGTATCTGAACCTGATCTTTTCAAATGTGTCCAAACAGCAATGTAACCTGAATGGGACTTTTACATCATCTTAGAGCGAGCTACGTCATTTCTGTCTATTCCTTTTTGCAAATTCTATTTCTCTTCCCCTTGCAGTCGTTTTACGTCATCTGCCTACTTCTTCGACACAACAGCCACGGCACTAACCCCGCTCACACGCTGATCTGTGGAAACCATATTTTCTCGCCTAATAGCGACTTCCTTGTTCATTTACAGATTTCAGTGTTTTGTCAAAATGAGCCGCTTAATCAAAATAAAAACTACCAGTTGTGTCTATCAATTTACGCTGCTGCCGCGCCAAAAATTATACCCATACCTATATACTAGGGGTGTGGGAAAAAAATTGATTTGAATACGAATCGAATCGTTTACGTTGTGCGATTCAGAATAGATTCTCAGTTGTTTTTTTTTTTAAATCAATTTTTTTTTTTTAAATCAATCCAACAAACTACTACACAGCAATACCATAACAATGCAATCCAATTCCAAAACCAAACCTGACCCAGCAACACTCAGAACTGCAATAAACAGAGTAATTGAGAGAAGACACAAACACAACACAGAACAAACCAAAAGTAGTGAAACAAAAATGAATATTATCAACAACAGTATCAATATTAATTATAATTTCAGCATAGCAGTGATTAAAAATCCCTCACTGACATTATATTAGACATTTATAAAAATAATAAAAAAAGGACAATAGTGTCACAGTGGCTTACACTTGCATCGCATCTCATAAGCTTGACAACACACTGTGTCCAATGTTTTCACAAAGATAAAATAAGTCATATTTTTGGTTCGTTTAATAGTTACAACAAATTTACATTATTGCAATCAGTTGATAAAACATTGTCCTTTACAATTATAAAAGCTTTTTTTTTTCAAATCTACTACTCTGCTAGCATGTCAGCAGACTGGGGTAGATCCTGCTGAAATCCTATGTATTGAATGAATACAGAATCGTTTTGAATCGGGAAAATATCATTTTTGAATCGAGAATCGAATCGAAAAAAATCGATATTTTATCGAATCGTGACCCCAAGAATCGATATTGACTCGAATCGTGGGACACCCAAAGATTCACAGCCCTACTATATAGTGAATTATATTTATATAGCGCTTATACCTAAGCAATCACTTACTTAAAGCGCAAGTGAGGAGACAACTCTTCATCTGCCAGAAGTAGTTACCCTATTTTCCGGACTACATAAGACGCACATCAAAACCCGGTGCACCTAATGTAAGGAATACGTTTGGTTGAGCTCACCCACCTCGAAGCTATTTTATTTGGTACATGGTGTAATGATAAGTGTGAGCAGTAGATGGCCGTCAAACATAAAAAACAAGTGTAGCCCGCACTGAGGGGTCTCAAGTAAACAACATTTTAAATGTTCCATTAAAAATACAGAACATTACACAAGTGTTATAATGGTGTGTGTATAAGGTAAGACATTATCCGGCGTTTTGTTTCACAATATTATGCAAAAGCAACTTTGCTTGCCTACTGGTGCCTGCTGATCTGTATCTGCATAAATCCTGAAAAATAAAATGTGTCTACGCCGACTCCGTAGTTGATAAGCTTCATCTCTATCTTCTTGTTATGGGACATTCATCCTCCGCTGTGCCTGCTGATCTGTATCTGCATAAATCCTGAAAAATAAAACGTGTCTACGCCGACTCCGTAGTTGATAAGGTTCATCTCTATCTTCTTGTTATGGGACATTCATCCTCCGCTGTTGCAGTTTCTATTATAAAGTAGTGTAAAGTTCTTACTTATATCTGTCAGTAAACTCGCCATGAAAGCACTAAAACATACCGGTGTAGTGAGTTTACATTATTCACCCAAGGAACTTTAGTTATTAGAGAGTTCCGGTCGGACGGTTTTTCACGGGACACATTTCCGGATGAGGAGATGCGGATTGAAGTAAAGTCTGAATGTCATTAAAACAGTTAGCTCCATCTTTTGACACTTCTTCCACTCCCGTCCTTGCACGCTACACCGCTACAACAAAGATGACGGGTAGAAGACACAACCTAAGATGAGCCACGTAAATAAGACCGCACACAAAACGGCGCATCCTGAAGCGACTGTCAGAAAGCGGCTTGAAGATGATCTGTAAAACAATCTATGAAAAACTTCCACCATATAACCACCTTTACATGTTATGTAGACCACAAGATAGTGTTTTCCATTTCGAAAAAAATATTTAATAATATTACTCCTTTAATGCGGTAGGAAATGGATGGATAGATAATGCGCCCTATAATCCGGTGCGCCTTATATATGAAAAAAGATCGAAAATAGACCATTCATCGTCAGTGCGCCTTATAGTCCGATGCGCCCTATGTTCGGGAAAATACAGTATATTGTTTTCCTTGGGATCATTCAGGAGCGTCTCAGGGATGCAAGGAGAGTTAAGTATTTTGGATAATTGTGTGTCAGGGACGTAGCAAGCGCTTATTAAGGAGTTTGTTTACAGGCTAAAAAGCAAATACAATAAAAAAACAATGTGAGACAATTTGTTGACGCCCTGGGAACAGTAAATCGTTTTTACAAACTTGAAGAGTCAGCAATGTAAGGAAATGAAAAGAAGTACGCAGCTTTATTTGCTATGAAGCGGACAGTCTACAGAGCTCAATGTGCTCAGTAGTCTCCATGGCCAGTGGGCAGGAACAATTGAGTGCCAGTCCAGCTCCGGTGCCACAACATACAGAACTGGATCATTCTGGTCTTGCTAGCAACTTATAGAAAAGGAGAAAAACAAGTCCAGCAAAAAGCCAAAATAGACAGATGTAGTAATTAAAATCTAACTTCTGGAATGTGATAAATACAGTTAGTTAATCACCACAAACAAAGTATCACTTTAAAGTAATTATATTTGATTGGCGACTTGTCCAAGGTATACCCAGCCTTACGCCCGACTGCAGCTGGGATAGGCTCCAGCACCCCCACGACCCGGAGAGGATCAAGCAGTAGAAAATGGATGGTGTATGTAGACGTGGTGTAGTACGATTGTGCAAATTTAAATGATACACAATGTGAATTTGGCCTACAATACGAGGATGTTAGTCTATCGCGGGGGTCGGCAACCCAAAATGTTGAAAGAGCCATATTGGACCAAAAATACAAAAACAAATCTGTTTGGAGCCGCAAAAAAATTAAAAGCCATATTACATACAGATAGTGTGTCATGAGATATAAATTGAATTAAGAGGACTTAAAGGAAACTAAATGAACTCAAATATATCTACAAATGAGGCATAATGATGGAATATGTACATACAACTAGCCTAACGAGCAGGTTAGCACAGATTAGCTTGCAGTCATGCAGTGACCAAATATGTTTGATTAGCACTCCATACAAGTCCATAACATCAACAAAACTCACCTTTGTGCATTCATGAACAACATTATAAGTTTGGTGGACAAAATAAGACAGAAAACGAAGTGGCATAAAACACGTCTTAGAAAGTCGGAGAAAGTTATGCATGTAAAAAAACTACGGTGAGTTCAAGGACTGCCAAAGTTAGTAGGACAAAACGGCGATCGCCAAACACTTGAATCAGTGAAGCATGTTTAATATAAACAGTGTGCTTTATAACAATTAGGGAGGTTTGTGTCATGTTTGTCCTCCTACAGAAACTACTGTATATTAAAACTAAAAATATGTTTTTTCCCCCTCATCATTTCCATTTTTCATACATTTTTGAAAAAGCTCCAGAGAGCCACTAGGGCGGCGCTAAAGAGCCGCATGCGGCTCCAGAGCCGCGGGTTGCCGACCCCTGGTCTATCGCCTTGGGACATAATGATTAAACTGCAGTAAAACTCCTGAAAGTTTGTATTATTGTTTTTGATAAATATCATAAAACCATCATGATTACAGCACTTTGATAGACGGGGATACTGCTCATGTATTGGAAAAGCAAGCTCGCACATAGGGATGTAACGATAAACAATATAATGGTAAACACGGTTTTAAATCGAAGTGATCGTAAAACCATGATCGATAACAATGATAAAGTCGCTGATCGCACCCACCTGTTCCCAATTAGCCTGTTCACCTGTGGGATGTTCCAAATAAGTGTTTGATGAGCATTCATCAACTTTCTCAGTCTTTTTTGCCACATGTGCCAGCTTTTTGAAACATGTTGCAGGCATCAAATTCCAAGTGAGCTAATATTTGCAAAAAATTGTGATTTCAGGATATTTACCCTTAACATAACGCCACCATCTCAAACAGGCCCAAGCCTGCATAGTTAGTTACATAGCTAAAGTAAAGGCCTACTGAAATGAGATTTTCTTATTTAAACGGGGATAGCAGGTCCATTCTGTGTGTCATACTAGATCATTTCGCGATATTGGCATATTTTTGCTGAAAGGATTTAGTAGAGAACATCGACTATAAAGTTTGCAACTTTTGGTCGCTAATAAAAAAGCCTTGCCTGTACCGGAAGTAGCAGACGATGTGCGCGTGATGTCACGGGTTGTGGAGCTCCTCACATCTGAACATTGTTTACAAACATGGCCACCAGCAGCGAGAGCGATTCGGACCGAGAAAGTGACGATTTCCCCATTAATTTGCGTGAGGATGAAAGATTTGTGGATGAGGAAAGTGAGAGTGAAGGACTACAAAAAAAAGAAAAAAAGACGAGGGCTGTTGGAACGATTCAGATGTTATTAGACCCATTTACTATGATAATTCTGGAAAATCCCTTATCTGCTTATTGTGTTACTAAATGTTTTAGTGAGATTATATGGTCGTACTTGTACAACCTGAAAGACGGAGGGGTGTAGTGACAGGTCTGGTGACCACCAGTGTCTCCGAGGGAAGCCACGTTTCTCGACGAGGTGAAGGCTGCCGGGCTGTGATTTTTGCCCCCCTCCTCCACGGTGTAAGCATCCGACGGTCGGAGGCGGCCGGTGGGAGGAGGCAAGAGAGTCTGCAGCTGCAGGAGGAACGACGCAAGCTTTGCGCTCATGTCCACGGTAAGAGCCGACTTATTACCACCATTTTCTCACCGAAACCTGCCGGTTGACATGTGGTAGGGAACCATGCTCGCTTGACCGCTCTGTTCCATAGTAAAGCTTCACCGTCATCTTTCGGGAATGTAAACAAGGAAACACCGGCTGTGTTTGTGTTGCTAAAGGCGGCCGCAATACACCGCTTCCCACCTACATCTTTCTTCTTTGACGTCTCTATTAATAATTGAACAAATTGCAAGAGATTCAGCAACACAGATGTCCAGAATACTGTGTAATTATGTGACTTATAGACTTATAGCTGGATCGGTGCTGGAGCAAAATGTCCGCTACAATCCGTGACGTCACGCGCACGCGTCATCATACCGCGACGTTTTCAGCAGGATAATTTGCGCGAAATTTAGTAGACTAACCCGGCATGTGTTGCAATGTTAAGATTTCATCATTGATATATAAACTATCAGACTGCGTGAGGCCTTTACAGACACTGTAGGATAAATGTGTGTGTGTGTGTGTGTATGTATATATATATATACTAATTTTTTTAAACAGGCCAATGCCGAGCAATGTCACCTGCAACTTCTTCTGACATGGGTTTGTATGCCAAATAAACACAGATATGCCATTTACAACCTACTATGTTTATATCCTATTCTGTATATATTATACACAATCGTTCTTGTGGTACTTACAGGGCTAAATGGGACTAGATAAAAAGAACAGACGTGGAACATAGTGAAGCTTCCAACTTTGTTAACTTTTCCTTACTCCAAGCAATAAGTACTTGCTAGCACTGGACCAAGGCACGCGTACGTTTATTTACACAGTATGTAATAGGTTTTATGTATGTGACTTTCACAATGTTTATAAATTAGAAGAAGCACGGATCAACAGGTTTCTGACTAATCCAGGCTTTTACTCGATCTAGCTTCAAGACAACTAACACATTTATTTTCACGAAAAGTCCAAAAGTGAAACATTCGCTTATTTGCCGAAAGTCTTGCAAACATGTAAATTGTTCAAAATCCTTACACTAAGGCATGGGTGTCAAACTCCGCCGTGTAATTTCATTTGGCCCTTGAGGCAATATCAAATTAAACATTAGAGCTGGCCTGCCGGTATTATACAGCGGCGATGCCGCTCTAACACCGCTAATCCTCGTACTTGCCAACCCTACCGAGACTCCCAAAGTTCAGTGCCCCTCCCGAAAATCTCCCGGGGGACCATTCTCCCAAATTTCTACCGATTTCCACCCGGACCACAATATTGTTTTAATGGCACTTCCTTTAGCCTTCTCTACAACCTTGCTTTTCCTACATACAAACATTGTGTCGTCCTAGTCACACAATATAAGCAGATTTTACACACACATAAGTTAATGCAAGGCATGCTTGATCAGGTCACACCGAGGGTGGCTGAATAAACAACTTTAACGCTTTTACAAATATGTGTCACACCATGAACCCACGCCAAACAAGAATGACAAACACATTTCGGGAGAACATCCGCACCGTAACACAACATAAACACAACAGAAGAAATACTCAGAATCCCTTGCAGCACTAATACCTCTGGTACGCTACAATATATAATTTGATATGCCATTGATATTTTTTAATTATTATTATTGTTTATACAAAACTCTATTTTGCATGTCACTATAAAATTATATAAGCCTTGCTTGTTCAATATTCAATGCAAAACTTGTTTGGATCCCTATTAAAAGGTTAATTTGTTCAACCTTGGCCCGCGGCTTAGTTCAGTTTAAAATTTTGGCCCACTCTGTATTTGAGTTTGACACCCCTGCACTAAGGGAAAAAAATTACTTAGAGCGGTCTTTGTTGTTATTATTGTCATACCTAACAGTTGTAAGCAGATAGCACTGAGTAAGCTGAGTCTCTTGTTTCACCGCCATTCACTTTCCGCTGTCTAATGAAAAGGTGACGGCGAGGGACGCGAGCGTTGTCAATGCCACAGGTGCGAGACAGCCTCTTGCGTGACTGCTTCCTCCTCGAGCAGTGAGCGTTTTTACGACGTTGAACGAAGGCAGAGTTTTTTTAACGAGCCCGCTGCCATTGCTTTGAGGCTTCATCTGTCGACGGCACGAAATAACACAGGCTCATAAAAATTCCTGAAGCGATTCCCGGCGGTTTGAGAGATGCACCACCCTTCTTTTACGCTTAAAATGCAAAAGAAATAATCACATCTTA
Source organism: Nerophis ophidion (assembly GCF_033978795.1). NCBI lineage: Eukaryota > Metazoa > Chordata > Actinopteri > Syngnathiformes > Syngnathidae > Nerophis > Nerophis ophidion. The sequence continues at coordinate 9,366,765 of NC_084636.1, read as the reverse complement.
TGACGTTATGTTTTGTTGGCTTAAACATGGAAGTGTTGGAAGTGCATACATTGGACATATTCAAAGTTCTCATGTGTCCAAGGAAGTATTTCCTGAGTTGATAAACATAACATGATTTTTTAATAAAGGAAAAAAGATTTTGTGACGATGTGAATTAGTGAAGTGAATTATATTTATATAGCGCTTTTTCTCTAGTGACTCAAAGCGCTTTACATAGTGAAACCCAATATCTAAGTTACATTCAAACCAGTGTGGGTAGCACTGGGAGCAGGTGGGTAGTGTGTCTTGCCCAAGGACACAACGGCAGTGACTAGGTTGGCAGAGGTGGGAATTGAACCTGCAACCCTCAAGTTGCTGGCACGGCCACTCTACCAACCGAGCTAAACCGCCCCATAAACGATAAAAAATATAGATGTAATAGATGTCATTAGCGTTGACGCCGGTGAGCTACAGTGTGTTTTGAAGCATGTTTCGCTATTCCTCGTCCTGCATGGATAATACTTGGAAGAAACGTACTTTAATTGTCGCCAAGGAGGCGAAGATTAGTGATTTAGAAGTAGCTAAAACACTGCAGATGGATGTCTAAAACACCTCTTCCTGAGGCTTTTACGGTCTTAAAACCACCTTTATTGCCAGTTTTTAAGCCAAAATGCTTCCATTCTCCCTTTTCTGTCCAAACACTGTCTCTGCTTGCAAGTACTCTGGGATTTTGCACTGCCGAACATGCTCCTCTGCTCGTAAAACCAGCAATGTTTTTTTTTTTAATTGCAAACCGGTACTTTGCAAACAGAGTATAGTATTGTTTTTGATTCATTAATACCACGATACTATACTAGTACTGGTATACCGTACAACCCTAGCAGATACAAATTAAACTTTCAGAATATGTTAGAAATGTGATAAGGAACAAGTGATTAGTAGACTGTATAACGCATATGCTCCTTCTTGACTGCACTTAAATGTAGAATATATTTATATGATTCATAAATTATATATATATATATATATATATATATATATATATATATATATATATATATATATTAATTTATTATTATGATTGTCTATTGTGAGCGAACTGTGGTGCTGAATTTACCCCAAAAATCTTCCATCCATCCATCCATCATCTTCCGCTTATCCGAGGTCGGGTCGCGGGGGCAGCAGCCTAAGCAGGGAAGCCCAGACTTCCCTATCTCCAGCCACTTCGTCTAGCTCTTCCCGGGGGATCCCGAGGCGTTCCCAGGCCAGCCGGGAGACATAGTCTTTCCAACGTGTCCTGGGTCTTCCCCGTGGCCTCCTACCAGCTGGACGTGCCCTAAACACATCCCTAGGGAGGCGTTCGGGTGGCATCCTGACCAGATGCCCGAACCACCTCATCTGGCTCCTCTCGATGTGGAGGAGCAGCGGCTTTACGTTGAGCTCCTCCCGGATGGCAGAGCTTCTCACCCCATCTCTAAGGGAGAGCCCCGCCACCCGGCGGAGGAAACTCATTTCGGCCGCTTGTACCCGTGATCTTATCCTTTCGGTCATGACCCAAAGCTCATGACCATAGGTGAGGATGGGAACGTAGATCGACCGGTAAATTGAGAGCTTTTCCTTCCGGCTCAGCTCCTTCTTCACCACAACGGATCGATACAACGTCCGCATTACTGAAGACGCCGCACCGATCCGCCTGTCGATCTCACGATCCACTCTTCCCCCACTCGTGAACAAGACTCCTAGGTACTTGAACTCCTCCACTTGGGGCAGGGTCTCCTCCCCAACCCGGAGATGGCACTCCACCCTTTTACGGGCGAGAACCATGGACTCGGACTTGGAGGTGCTGATTCTCATTCCGGTCGCTTCACACTCGGCTGCGAACCGATCCAGTGAGAGCTGAAGATCCCGGCCAGATGAAGCCATCAGGACTACATCATCGGCAAAAAGCAGAGACCTAATCCCGTGGCCACCAAACCGGAACCCCTCAACGCCTTGACTGCGCCTAGAAATTCTGTCCATAAAAGTTATGAACAGAATCGGTGACAAAGGACAGCCTTGGCGGAGTCCAACCTTCACTGGAAACGTGTCCGACTTACTGCCAGCAATGCGGACCAAGCTCTGACACTGATCATACAGGGAGCGGACCGCCACAATAAGACATTCCGATACCCCATACTCTCTGAGCACTCCCCACAGGACTTCCCGAGGGACACGGTCGAATGCCTTCTCCAAGTCCACAAAGCACATGTAGACTGGTTGGGCAAACTCCCATGCACCCTCAAGAACCCTGCCGAGAGTATAGAGCTGGTCCACAGTTCCACGACCAGGACGAAAACCACACTGTTCCTCCTGAATCCGAGGTTCGACTATCCGGCGAAGCCTCCTCTCCAGTACACCTGAATAAACCTTACCGGGAAGGCTGAGGAGTGTGATCCAACGATAGTTGGAACACACCCTCCGGTCCCCCTTCTTAAAGAGATGGACCACCACCCCGGTCTGCCAATCCAGAGGTACCGCCCCCGATGTCCATGCGATGCTGCAGAGTCTTGTCAACCAAGACAGCCCCACAGCATCCAGAGCCTTAAGGAACTCCGGGCGGATCTCATCCACCCCCGGGGCCTTGCCGCCGAGGAGCTTTTTAACTACCTCAGCGACCTCAGCCCCAGAAATAGGAGAGTCCACCACAGATTCCCCAGGCACCGCTTCCTCAAAGAAAGACGTGTTGGTGGGATTGAGGAGGTCTTCGAAGTATTCCCTCCACCGATCCACAACATCCGCAGTCGAAGTCAGCAGAACACCATCCGCACCATACACGGTGTTGATAGTGCACTGCTTCCCCTTCCTGAGGCGCCGTATGGTGGTCCAGAATCGCTTCGAAGCCGTCCGGAAGTCGTTTTCCATGGCTTCCCCGAACTCTTCTCATGTCCGAGTTTTTGCCTCCGCGACCGCTAAAGCTGCACACCGCTTGGCCCGTCGGTACCCGTCCACTGCCTCTGGAGTCCTATGAGCCAAAAGAACCCGATACGACTCCTTCTTCAGCTTGACGGCATCCCTCACTGCTGGTGTCCACCAACGGGTTCTGGGATTACCCCAAAAATCAATTAAATGCTATTCTATTCCATTAGATTTTGGGGGTGAGTCGGATCATTTCTACAACATTGCCGTTACAAGGCTGAAATTAGGAACAGGCTAAGGAAACGGAGGATGAAAGATAAGAAGGTTCAGTCTGTTAATTTCATTCTGGCATAGGTGCTGAGCTCGATGCAAAGATGGAACCTTCTTGCAGTCTGTTTTGAAACAACAGATAAAACAAAACTAAAACAACTGGTATAGCTAGTCATTTTTCCTTAAAGTAATTATCTCATAAATTTGTGGACTTTGTTAGTGAGCAACATAGCTCAAAAAGGCCATGAGGGAATTTTGATGAAACTTTCAGGAATGATCAGAAACGGGTTAAGAAACAAGCGATTCAATTTTGGGGGGTAATCCAGATTTCCGTCTGGATTCACAACTTCTTGTAAAAGGATGTTTTTTTACTATTGGAAGATAAGGCCTGGCAAAGATCTGAGCGCTTTTAGTACTTTCGTCGTATTTTGTGGTTCTATTTTTATACACAGGCCCGTAAAATAATGGGCAGTGCATAACCTGATCTTGCATAGTGAACTAATAAATTAATGCAGGGGTCGGGAACCTTTTTGGCAGAGAGAGCCAAAAAGCCAAATATTTTCAAATGTATTTCTGTAAGAGCCGTATAATATTTTTTTTAACACTAAACACAACTAAACGCGTGCATTTTTAAGTAAGACCTACATTTCTAGAGTATAATAGGTCTCTTATTCTTTGTAAAAACATTTTTATTCTGAAGATAACTGTGGAGGCGGCCTCAAAAATCAGCGACAGGTGCGTAGATGGCCTACCTGGGCCTTGTTATCTAGTCACCTATCGCTCTGATATAAGCAGCAGCCAGGAGGAGAGACGGGGTTGGAGCTGGAGCCAGAGCGAGAACGAAAGAGAAAAAGACAATTGCTGGAAAGCAACTGAGAGACTTATTGAAAAATAAAACAATATTGTAACCCTGAAACAGGCTCTCATGTCATTGCTTGGTGTTCTGGAGAACCGCCAGGAGGGCCAGCCCCACACTAACCAATAATAAATAAATAACTTCTTCCAATAACGCAAAATCTTGAACAAAAAAAAGCATGAGAATGTTTTATATTTTCAACGTTATTTTTAACACTGTGATTACAAGTGGAATTATTCATTACCTATCGTGTTAAAAGGGGAACATTATCACCAAACCTATGCAAGAGTCAATATATACCTTGATGTTGCAAAAAAAAAAGACCATGTATTTTTTTAACCGATTTCCGAACTCTAAGTGGGTGAATTTTGGCGAATTAAACGCCTTTCTGTTTATCTGTCTTTTAGCGATGACGTCAGAACGTGACGTCACCGAGGTGATACACCCGCCATTTTCATTTTCAAAACATTACAAACACCGGCCGGGTCTCAGCTCTGTTATTTTCCAATTTTTCGACTATTTTTTGGAACCTACGAGACATTATGCCTCCTCGGTGTGTTGTCGGAGGGTGTAACAACACTAACAGGGAGGGATTCAAGTTGCACCACTGGCAAAAAATCTGCCGCCAGACCCCCATTGAATTTGCCAGAGTGTCTGCACATTTTACCGGCGATGCTAAGACAGACATGGCACAGAGATGTATGGATAACCTGCAGATGCATTTGCAACGATTAAGTCAACGAAATCACAAAGGTGAGTTTTGTTGATCAGACGTATTTGGTCAGCTAATCGATGCAAACACTTACCAATCAACGGATTTAAGTTGCTCCAGTGTCACAAGATGCAAAAGTCCTGATCGTTTGGTCCGCACATTTTACCGGCGATGCTAATAAGGCAGCCATGCTATGGGCCACTTCATTCGGTACACCCACGCTATTGGCCGAATAGCGTCAATAGCTATTCGCTCAATAGCTTCAATTTCGTTTTCGCTATCTGCCTCCATACTCCGACCATCTGTTTCAATACATGCGTAATCTGTTGAATCGCTTAAACCGCTGAAATCCGAGTCTGAATCCGAGCTAATGTCGCTTTATCTTGCTGTGGTAACCGCCATGTTGTTTGTATTGGCAGCACTGTATGACGTCACAGGGAAATGGACAGTGGTTTCGAAGATAGCGAAAATAAGGCACTTTAAAGCTTTTTTAGGGATATTCCGGTAGGTGTAAAATTTAAAAAAAAACTTCGAAAAATAAAACAAGGCACTGGGAACTGATTTTTATTGTTTTTAACCCTTTTGAAATTGTGATGTTTCCCTTTAAGCAATGTCAGCTCAGATTTATCCGAGAGCCAGATGCAGTCATCAAAAGAGCCGCATCTGGCTCGCGAGCCATAGGTTCCCTACCCCTGGTTTAATGCATTGGAGCAGCAAAATTCTTGCAGTCGTACGCATTATTAGGCATGCACTTAAATGAAGCAGGATCCTGACAACATATTAGAGAAAGATGCCATCCTAGAGGCACTTTGATTAATCATTCAAACCACTGGGATGTGTGAAAGTTAGCACAGGGAAGGTAAAACAATTTGAATAAACAGTTCTGCATTGGTAATGAAGTGTGTGTTTCACTGCATGCTCATTCGCTTGCTTGTGTGAAAGTGGAAAATACGCAAGTAGGTATGAAAGAAACGTGGTGCTTTGAATGCATCGGAGGCTGATTGGTTATTGATCTAACTGTCAAGGTGAGCATCTTAACACTCATAAACCTTTGCCTGCGTACTGTACATCTTATCCTAGGAGTCTTATCTGGTACTTTAAGAACATTCCAATCTGCTTTTCCTTAGAAAAATTGTTGAGGGATAAAAAAATACTCTGAGGTGAAGGCAGAGTTTGTAAATAAGCAAACCGACTAACGGTTTGTCTGAAAGAGGGACTGTAAACCTTACTCTCTCTATTTGTGCAGTTTTAATTGTAAAATGTGCTTTGTATTACACCACAGGTATCAAACTCGAGGCACGGGCGCCAGATATTGACCCGCAGCAGCCTGGAAATAATGTGCGATAATAAAGTACTTTAATACTAGTTCCTTCAATTTTGATAGAAAAAAATATTTTCTACATGCAAATAAACTTTAAAAATTGACTCATGACAGAACAAAAAATATACTATATATATCAATTAATCAAAGTTCAAATAGTATACTATATCAATAAATTAATCAAAGTTTATTTATATAGCCCTTAAACACAAACGTCTCAAAGGGCTGCACAGGTCACAAGGACATCTCAGATCCCACATTAGGGCAAGAACAAACTCAACCCAATGGTTGTCGAGCAGAGCTTGCGTCCTCCTGCAGCTGCGGACTATTACCTCCTCCCACCGGAGACACTGGCGGTCACCACACCCCTGCGACTTTCAGATACTATATAATCTCACTAAAACACTAGTGACACAATGAGCAGATAAGGGATTTTCCAGAATGATCCTAGTAGATGTGTCTAATAACATCTGAATCGCCATTTTTTTCCCCTAGTCCTTCACTCTCACTATCCTCACCCACGAATCTTTCATCCTCGCTCAAATTATTGGAGATATTGTCGCTTTCTCGGTCCGAATAGCTCTAGCTGCTGGTGGCTATGATTATGAACAATGTTCAGATGTGAGGGCTCTACAACCCGTGATGTCACGCGCACATCGTCTGCTACTTCCGGTACAGGCAAGGCTTTTTTATTATCGACCAAAAGTTGCGAACTTTTATCGTTGATGTTCTCTACTAAATCCTTTCAGCAAAAATATGGCAATATCGCAAAATGATCAAGTATGACACATAGAATGGACCTGCTATCCCCGTTTAAATAAGAAAATCTCATTTCAGTAGGCCTTTAATTATAATTTGTTGATTCAAAAATTTCAGAAATTCTGAATTTCTAGGCGCAGTCAAGGCGTTGAGGGGTTTAGGTTTGCTGGCCGCGGGATTAGGTCTCTACTTTTTGCAGATGATGTGGTCCTGATGGCTTCATCTGGCCGGTATCTTCAGCTCTCACTGGATAAGTTCCCAGCAGAGTGTGAAGCGACCGGAATGAGAATCAGTACCTCTAAGTCCGAGTCCATGGTTCTCGCCCGGAAAAGGGTGGAATGCCATCTCCGGGTTGGGGAGGAGACCCTGCCCCAAGTGGAGGAGTTCAAGTACCTCGGAGTCTTGTTCACAAGTGAGGGAAGACTGGATCGTGAGATCGACAGGCGGATTGGTGCGGCGTCTTCAGTAATGCGGACGTTGTACCGATCCGTTGTAGTGAAGAAGGAGCTGAGCCGGAAGGCAAAGCTCTCAATTTACCGGTCGATCTACGTTCATGAGCTTTGGGTCATGGCCAAAAGGATAAAATCACGGGTACAAGCGGGCGAAATTAGTTTCCTCCGCCGTGCGGCGGGGCTCTCCCTTAGAGATAGGGTGAGAAGCTCTGCCATCCGGGAGGAACTGAATTGAATTTGAATTAAAATATTTATTTCAAACCTGCACAGTACAACTAAACACAGTTTTTTTTTTTTTTTTTTACATGTTGGCAAAGATATTTATGCAAGGCTTGAAAAGGAGTTGGATGAAGCAGCTGCTTATAATAGCCCAACCCCTCTCACTCATTCCACATTTGACATAAACAATATAATACAAAAAAAATACTCTATAAACAAAACAAGAAAAAATCCTGTACACTAACAATACCATGAGACAAGACAAGACGAGACAAAACAAACACATGCACACACACACCGCTCCTCCACATGGAGAGGAGCCAGATGAGGTGGTTCGGGCATCTGGTCAGGATGCCACCCGAACGCCTCCCTAGGGAGGTGTTTAGGGCACGTCCAAGCGGTAGGAGGCCACGGGGAAGACCCAGGACACGTTGGGAAGACTATGTCTCCCGGCTGGCCTGGGAACGCCTCGGGATCCCCTGGGAAGAGCTGGGCGAAGTGGCTGGAGAGAGGGAAGTCTGGGCTTCCTTGCTTAGGCTGCTGCCCCCGTGACCCGACCTCGGATAAGCGGAAGAAGATGGATGGATGGATGATTCAAAATGTAGATTATCGGTGATTTTAGCACCATTGGCTGGCATTGAACTAAACTATGGAAGAAAATAACCTCTCTAATCAGCTCTCACGGTCCTCTGTCGACTTGAAAAACCTAAGTCAAAACATTTGTATTTGACTATAAAGGCCTACTGAAACCACTACTACCCGCCACGCAGTCTGATAGTTTATATATCAATAATGAAATATTAACATTGCAACACATGCCAATACAGCCTTTTTAGTTTACTAAATTACAATTTTAAATTTCCCGGGAGTTTCGTCTTCGAAACGTCGTGTAATGATGACGTGTACGCAAGACGTCACGGGTTTTTAGAAAGTATGAGCGCTGCGCACACACACAGCTAAAAGTCGTCTGCTTTAACGGCATAATTATACAGTTTTTTGGACATCTGTGTTGCTGAATCTTTTTCAATTTGTTCAATTAATATTGGAGAAGTCAAAGTAGAAAGATGGAGTTGACGAAGCTTTAGCCTTTAGCCACACAAACACACGGTGATTCCTTGATTAAAATTCCCGGAGGTGTGAAACTTTCCTATGGATCAGAGCGCGGTCAAGAGAAAATGGATCCCGACCACATGTCAGCCAGCAGGTTTCGGTGAGAAAATTGTGGTTAAAATCAATCCACTTTCAATCAATCCACTTTATTTATATAGCACATTTAAACAACAATAACGTTTCCAAGTGCTGCACAGCCATTTTAAAAACAATATTAAAAAAACAGTATTATGCTCCACCAATGACTGAATAAAAACAAAAAATAAGTAAATATAAAACCAATATAAAAACAAATATGATTAAAAACTATTTTAAAAGGGTAAAATCAATTAAAACAGTAAAGTAAAAATCAAAGTGTATAAAAAAACACAGAGGACCACACAACTCACGTAGTGTTAAAAGCCAAAGAATAAAAGTGGGTCTTAAGACGAGACTTAAAACAATCCACTGTGGAAGCAGTTTGAACATGGAGGGGCAGAGTGTTCCAGAGTCAGTTCTTACTGGAGAAAAGCTGAGCTTGTGCCGTCCATAGCTGCCGTCGACCTGAGACCCTGCGCGTCAACACACCCTTCCGACTATCAGGTACTATTA
>NC_084636.1:9277601-9352601 GCF_033978795.1 Nerophis ophidion | reverse complement strand
TTTATTTTAACACTAAAACTAAAAACAGGAACCAACAAAAAGTTCAATGGCGGTACAAAAAACTGGCCTATGAAACAAAAGACTACCACAAAGGCTATAAACTACAAACATGAAACAAAAACACTTGCGCAGTGGCATGAATAACAAAAACTTATGTGGACAAAATGGACAGCATTGCAAGGCATGAAGCAGATAATCGAGGGCGTGAATGAGGTGCAGCATGGTTAGGGTGCGTGCGAGTGTGAAGATCCCAGAATGAAGACAAGAAAAAGAGTGACTTAAGTAGGTGGGATCATTAGAGAAAACAGGGGTGAGGCTGAGAACAAGGACGTGACATGACAGGTGAAAACTAATGAGTTGGCATGGAGACGAAAACAAACCAGGAAGTGCCAAGACAGAACTAAAATGTCCAAAAAACTAAACATAACCTGACCAAAACCAAAACATAAACTTACAGGCGTGACACGGGGCAGGGCACACTGCAGCCCTGCCCAAGATGGTGGCAAGGAGGCGGACAATGTGGATGAGCGGAGAGGCGGGGCATCACGGGAGCGACGCCACTGCAATCAAATTCAGGTGCGTAGATCACGCAACGGCACACAATTGACATTTCTCCTCTGGCTGTATAAAAGGGGAGAAGGAGGAGGAATCATGGCAGAAGGAGTAGGAGAACCAGCATCAGAACCTGACGAGCGAAAACTACCGAGAGCGAGCCGAAGACAGCGACGAAGACGCGGCCGACTGGAAGCGAACGAGGAGCGAGCAGGAGAGGGGCAGCTGAAAAGCGATCTGACCAAACGACAAAGCTTGTGTTATTGAAAAATAAACAAGAGTCAAACCTGCTCAAGAGATGTCCTTCCTGAATGGTCCGTGGAACCCGCACAACGACGGCAGGAGTCTGTCACAATATAATTTCGGGAAATAGGAAAAACAACATAGCGTCACATAAGAATTGATGATATGGAGATAAAAAGGGTGTATTCAGCAACATTTTTGGAAATCTATCCATCCATTTTCTACTGCTTGTCCCTTTTTTGAGGGGGGGTGGGGGGGTGGACAAGTCGCCACCTCATTACAGCGCCAACACAGATAGACAGACAACATTCACACACTAGGGACCATTTAGTGTTGCCAATCAACCTATCCCCAGGTGCATGTCTTTGGAGGTGGGAGGAAGCCGGAATACCCGGAGAGAACCCACACAGTCACGGGGGAGAACATGCAAAAACCACACAGAAAGATCCCGAGCCCGCATTCAACTCAGGACTACTCAGGACCTTCCAATTGTGAGGCACATGCACTAACCTCTCTACCACTGTGCTGGAATCTATATTAGATGACAAATTACATTGGAGACTGCACATAAATATACTCAAGACCAAGTTGGCAAAAATAATCGCTACATTACATGAAATTAAAAACTCTGTGAATCAAAAGGCTTTTAGAATGTTATATTATTCTTTCGTACTCCCACATCTCAATTATTGTGTTGAAATCTGGGGTAACAGTTACAAATCAAACATCAACTCTACTGTATGTTCTTACTTCAAAAGAAAGCCCTTAGAATTGTAAATTATGCCCAAACCAACGCTCTGTTTATTCAATTAAAAACATTAAAACTGCACGATCTTGTTGACCTCAACACTGCTATTGTGACGTACAAAGCTCATGACCACATGCTGACAGGAGAGGTTCAAACCCTGGGAGAGTTCCTTTGACCTCAGAGGTTCATCTGTCTTTCAAAAAGCAAACGTAAGAACGATCTTAAAAAGTAGATGTGTTTCTGTCAGGCGGGTTCATCTGTGGAACAGCTTGGATGATTCTTTCAAATGTTCCAGTTCCATTCACACATTTAAAAAAAACTTGAAGACCCAATGTCTTGGAAAAATATATCACTCTTGAATCAACACAATAGATAATACTATGATTAATGTTAATTACAAAACTAAATGAGGGATATAAATGATAATGGACGTATAATTTTTTGTAGATAGTATATTAGTGGTACAAATGTTTAACTAACACGTGTACAGGGATATTTCACGTTTTTATTGTGTATATAATTGAAAAGTGTTTAAGTTGTGTGAAGGAAATTTCATAGTTTTAGGAAGCTCATCTTGTATTTGAGATTGTTTATAGCAGGGGTGTCAAACTCAAATACAGAGTGGGCCAAAATTCTAAACTGAACAAAGCCGCGGGCCAAAGTTGAACAACTTACCTTTTTAATAGGGACCCAAACAAGTTTTGCATTGAATATTGAACAAGCAAGGCTTATATAACTTTATAGTGACATGCCAAATCGAGGTTTGTTGGTAGCGGGGGTGTATATTGTAGTGTCCTGGAAGAGTTAGTGCTGCAAGGGGATATGGGTATTTTTTCTGTTGTGTTGATGTTGTGTTACAGTGCGGATGTTCTCCCTAAATGTGTTTGTCATACTTGTTTGGTGTGGGTTCACAGTGTGGTGCATATTTGTAACAGTGTTAAAGTTGTTTATAAGGCCACCCTCAGTGTGACCTGTATGGCTGTTGACCAAGTATGCGTTGCATTTACTTGAGTGAGTGTATAAGCCACATATATTATGTGACAGGGACGGCACGCTGTTTGTATGGAGGAAAAGTGGACGTGGCAAAAGGTTGTAAAGAACGCCAAAGGCAATGCCTTTAGGCCCACGCCCAATATTGTTGTCCGGGAGGAAATTTGGGAGGGGCACTGTACTTTGGGAGTCTTCAGGGAAAATCGGGAGGGTTGGCAAGTAAGAGTATTAGCGGTGAATGCGGTGTTACAGCAGTGGGCCAGCTCTAATGTTAATTTGATATTGACTCAAGGGCCAAATTAAATTACACGGCGGGCCAAATTTGGCCCGCGGGCCAGAGTTTGACACCCATGGTTTATAGGGTTGTAGCACATTAAATCATCGAACTACTGAATAAGTGCTCAACCTTTCGGTCTGTAACATTGTCAATTTGAAGTGAATTAGTGAAGTGAATTAAATTTATATAGCACTTTTCTCTAGTGACTCAAAGCGCTTTACATAGCGAAACCCAATATCTAAGTTACATTTAAACCAGTGTGGGTGGCACTGGGAGCAGGTGGGTAAAGGGTCTTGCCCAAGGAAACAACGGCAGTAATTTATGAATGTAGAACTGTTTGTTTATTTTGTTGACCACTGACTGAAGAAAATAATAAACTAAACTAAACTAAAAAATTATCAAAACAAGTAAAGAAACAGTACAAAAACAGTACTAAGCAGCACGGGGGGGGGGGGGGGGGGTTTATTGGACAGGTCCCAACGTATTAGTCATAGAATAATAAAATACCTCTTTCCATAGTAACATTTGTACAACCGTCTTCTCCTACCGTCCACCAGGGGACACTCCCAGCCAAGATATTTAGTAGTGAAGTGAAGTGAGTTATATTTATATAGCGCTTTTCTCTAGTGACTCAAAGCGCTTTACATAGTGAAACCCAATATCTAAGTTACATTTAAACCAGTGTGGGTGGCACTGGGAGCAGGTGGGTAAAGTGTCTTGCCCAGGGACACAACGGCAGTGACTAGGATGGCGGATTCCGGAATCATGGAACCCTCAAGTTGCTGGCACGGCTACTCTACTAACCGAGCTATACCCTGACTGTACTTGAATGAGTGTGAGGTGCAGAGAGGATGGAGACTTTTGGAGGTCCACTGTAAATAATGTTGTTGTTGTTCAAACTGCATGCTTGGCATTGAGGCACACAAACAAGATGAAATTGTGTAAAAGTTACATAACTTAATCATGTGGAGATTGCAATTTCATCCAGGTCGGTTTCGGTTACCGCGGAGACCAAGAGTAAAAAAGGTTTAAAAAAGGCAAAAGACAAAAATACTGTTTGCTCTTCATGACGTGATTAAAGATCAGAAGAAAATATATTCATACTGTATTTTGTATGGCCACACCTTTATTAATCCATATAGTTATACTGTATTTCATATGGGTTATAAACTCAATGAAGCGACTAAAGAAGAATGCAATATATATATATATATATATATATATATATATATATATATATATATATATATATATATATATATATATAAATCTTTGGGTGTCCCACGATTTGATTCAATATCGATTCTTGGGGTCACGATTCGATAATATAATATATTTTTTGATTCTATTCGATTATCGATTCAAAAACGATATATTTCCGATTCAAAACGATTCTGTATTCATTCGATACGTAGGATTTAAGCAGGATCTACCCCAGTCTGCTGACATGTAAGCAGAGTAGTAGATTTTTTTTAAAAAAGCTTTTATAATTGTAAAGGACAATGTTTTATCAACTAATTGCAATAATGTAAATTTGTTTTAACTATTAAACAAACCAAAAATATGACATATTTTATCTTTGTGAAAACATTGGACACAGTGTGTTGTCAAGCTTATGAGATGCGATGCAAGTGTAAGCCACTGTGACACTATTGTTCTTTTTTATTATTTTTATAAATGTCTAATGATAATGTCAATGAGGGATTTTTAATCACTGCTATGCTGAAATTATAACTAATATTGATACTGTTGTTGATAATATTCATTTTTGTTTCACTACTTTTGGTTTGTTCTGTGTCGTGTTTGTGTCTCCTCTCAATTGCTCTGTTTATTGCAGTTCTGAGGTTTGGTTTTGGAATTGGATTGCATTGTTATGGTATTGCTGTGTAGTGGTTTGTTGGATTGATTAAATAAAATAAAAAAATAAAAAATAAATTTTTTAAAAATGAGAATCGATTCTGAATCGCACAACGTATTTGATTCGATTCATATTCAAATCGATTTTTTCCCACACCCCTAATATATATATATATATATATATATATATATATATATATATATATATATATATATATATATATATATATATATATATATATATATATATACATATATATACATGTATATACATATATATATATACATGTATATACATATATATATACATATATATATATATATATATATATATATATATATACACATGTATATACATATATATATATACATATATATACATGTATATACATATATATATATACACACATATATATACATATATATATACACACACACACACATATATATATGTGCGTGTGTGTGTGTGTAAAGCCATAGGCTCACAAGTTGTTTAAATAATCCAAATTTGGAGCACAGCTTCATAGTATTCACAGCTCTTTGGTTGTTACAGGTAGAAAGCCTTTTAAAGTACATTTCAAATTATTTTTTAAAAGGCACAAAAAACAAGTCGGGTATTGGGAAACTTACATTTACGAATATAAAACTTAGCCAATGGTATAATAAGGTTGCAAAGGTAAAATTCCTTCCAAAGGAGAGAAGTAGAGACAGCGTAGAGACAGCGGTTAAGGAATGCCATCGTCTTTTCAGGTAAGTGTGCAACAACAAGTCATCAAATTGGGACAGAACTACACTGTCGAAATTCGCACCCCCAGGAATTAAGTAAGGAGTGTTCATGTGGTAAACTTTTTAAAATGTGTTGTAAGCACAATACCGATGGCGCCCAATTTTCAAAATGCGCAACCGCATTTTGCAAATTTAATGTCAAATCGAATCAAATCAAATCAAATGTTTATTGGATTCATCACGACAGAACTACTGACTAAACTACTACCACAACTTGGTTTACTATTTATAAAATATAATAAATAGGGCTACCCGGAATTTGAAATAGGCCACCCGGCCTGAATCCACACTTGGTAGTAGTTTAGTCAGTAGTTCTGTCGTGGATGTACACTAGTGATGAATCCAATAAACATTTGATATGATTTGATTAGATTCGACATTAAATTTGCAAAATGCGGTTGCGCATTTTGCAACAAATGTAAGTAAAAAATATAGGAAGTGAAACACAGCCAGTCTGTACGTGTATAACATTTTTAAATTATGTACGCACATTAAATTATTAAAACATTAGATTTACTTTGGCTGTATTTGTGTTGCTAATTGTCTTTTCCACCTAATTGAACAAATTAATTTTTATAAAATATAAAACCATATTTTGGTGCGAAAGCAGGGCGATGAATACCCGGGACATTACCTGTTTTTTGCGAAATGTCGAATTTATCGTTTAAAAACACACTATTGTATGCTTTAAACTAAAATAAATATTAATGATTGTATCAAGCTGTGTTTAAAAATCAATAAACACATGTCGAAATTCGCGCCCTCTGGAATTAAGTAAGCAGTGTCCACATGGTAATTTTTTTTAAATATAAGTTAAAAATATATGAACTGAAATACAGTCAGTCTATAAGTGTATATAGATTTTTAAATTATGTACGCACATTAAATTATCCAACTATTAAATGATTCAACGTTGTACTTACCTCAGAAATCCGTTTCTATCATCTCCAAAATGTAAAAATCCGGAAATGAACTCTTAAAGCGCCCTTTTAACTAATGAAAACCACATTTCCCAGAATGCAACTCAAATATGTGCACCACGAAATAATGCCTGTTTTGTCTAAATGGTCCACCGTCCAACGTTCTCATCTTCATTGCAATTTTTTTGAATCCCATTAAATTATACATCCACGTGTCAATATTACTTTACATTTTTGTATTGTACCGCTCAGAACAGCAGTTCGGCGAGTGTCTAAAACATTAGATTTACTTTGGTTGTGTTTGTGTTGCTAATTGTCTTTTCAACCTAATGACACAAATTAATTTTCATAAAATATAAGACCATATTTTGGTGCAAAAAGTTGACGAGTGTCCGGGACATTACCTGTTTTTTTGCGAAATGCCGAATTTATCCTTTGTATACACGCTACTCTATGTTTTGAATTAAAATAAATAGTAATGATTGTATTAATTTGTGTTTGATAAATCAATATACAAATGTCGAAATTCGCGCCCACAGGAATTAAGTAAGCAGTGTTCACGTGGTACACTTTTTTAAATGTAAGTAAAGATCATATGAAGTTAAACACAGCCAGTCTGTAGGCGTATAACATTTTTTTTTATCATGTACGTACATTGAATTATCCAACTATATTGATTGAAAGCTGTACTTACCTCAAAAATGTGTTTGTATCCTCTCCAAAATGTAAAAATCCGGAAATTAGCCGCTAAACTCCAATTTCTTTGATGAAAACCACATTTCCCAGAATGCAACTTAAATATGTGCACCACGAAATAATGCCTGTTTTGTCTACACGGTCCAACGTTCTCATCTTCAAGGCAAACTTTTTGAATCTCAATAAGATTATAAGTCCACTTTACAATTAACTTTACAATTTTGTTTCGTACCGCTCAGAACAGCAGTTCGGGGAGTGTCTGAAACATTAGATTTACTTTGGTTGTGTTTGTGTTGCTAATTGTCTTTTCAACCTAATGACACAAATTAATTTTCATAAAATATAAGACCATATTTTGTTGCAAAAAGTTGACGAGTGTCCGGGACATTACCTGTTTTTACGAAATGTCGAATTTCTCGTTTAAAAACACACTACTGTATGATTTGAACAAAAATAAATAGTCATTATTGTACTGAGCTGTGTTTAAAAATCAATAAACACATGTCGAAATTCGCGCGCTCTGGAATTAAAGTAAGCATTGTTTACGTGGTACATTTTTTTAAATGTAAGTAAAGATCATATGAAGTGAAACACAGCCAGTCTGTAGGCGTATTTTTTTTAAAATTACGTACGCACATTAAATTATCCAACTGTTGAATGATTTAACGCCGTACCTACCTCAAAAATCCGTTTCTATCGTCTCCAAAATGTAAAAATCCGGAAATCCTATTTCTCTAATGAAAACCACATTTCCCAGAATGCAACTCAAATATGTGCACGAAATAATGCCTGTTTTGTCTACATGGTCCAACGTTCTCATCTTCAACGCAAACTTTTTGAATCCCATAAAATTATAAATCCACGTGTCAATTTTACTTTACATTTTTGTATTGTACCGCTCAGAACAGCAGTTCGGCGAGTGTCTAAAACATTAGATTTATTTTGGTGCAAATTGGTTGACGAATATCCGGGACATTACCTGTTTATTGCGAAATGTCGAATTTATCGTTTAAAAACACACGACTGCGTGTTTTGAACAAAAATAAATATTAATGCTTGTAAAGCTGCAAGCAGCGATGGACGGGACCAACTTTTGCTGGTGTTTCCTGCCTTTACCCATTCAACATATCTTTACCTTAACGTTACCTACCTTCCCTGCATCCTGGGGTCACACTGGTGCTTCTTTCAGTCATCTATAATGTTTGAAAAAAGGTGACGGCCTTTTACAAAACTTTTGTTTTGAAGGGGTAATTGGCAACTTCCTGTTGATTTTTGCTGAAGGATGTCACTGTTGAATATTACAATTATAAGTATGTTCTCTTTAGTTATTAACTAAATGTACTGCAATCTGAAGTTATATCAGTCAGGTACATAACAGGCCCATTTTTTGACTTCATAAAAAAACTACTTTAATGTGCACTTTAATTTGAAATCCCAAGTGCACTTCCTGTTTTGAAGCGCTGTCATATTAATGTTAATATCAATATGCTGTGTGTGTTTTAATGAATAGTTATATTATTTGGATTCCTGAGTACACAATAAGCCATACAAGGTAATTAAACGTGTTTTGCTAATAGATACTGTAAAGGGAATTGGATTGTAGATGGATGGATGGATAAAAACCCGGAAGATACAATGGGCAATGTGCATAATTCAACATTAAATAACAGGCAGAATTTGTCATAAATGTGGATTCCCAACCACTAATTCATTATCCGGACAGCAACTTTTTATATTTACCATAAATAATGTTCTAATTGATATTTTGAGTTAACGTCCGACTCTCAGTGTTTTTTTAATACGTAAATAAAAATGGTGGACTATTCCCACATGTTTTACCGCTTTCACTATAGGTCTAAGTGAGACCTACATAGAAGTTTTTGTTTCATGTCTCTCCGACATTCCTACCGGAAGTTAGAAGCAGTTGTGTCTGTGTTTTCTTCCTAGGAGCAGTTTTGTCTTTGTTTTATTCCTAGGGGGCGCTAGAGCGCAATTTACAGTTTTGGGGTTTGTTTTTTCATTAGATCGCAATTTTCGCCAGTCCTGATGTGTGTGTCCAGTTTGGTGAGTTTTGAAGCATTCCGGGAGTCACATTACAGCTCAAAGAGGCAAAAAATAAATTTTTTAGGTCATTTTTGTTTTGAAGGGTTTTTGCCAACTTTCTGTTGATTTTTGCTGAAGGAAGTCATTTGATGAAATGTAGGTCTAGGTCAGACCTACATAGAGGTTTTTGTTTCATGTCTCTACGACATTCCTAACGGAATTGATTAACGTGGACCCCGACTTAAACAAGTTGAAAAACTTATTCGGGCGTTACCATTTAGTGGTCAATTGTTTGGAATATGTACTGAACTGTGCAATCTACTAATAAAAATATCAATCAATCAATCAATCAAAGTTACAAGCAGTTTTGTCTGTTTTTTCCTAGGGGGCGCTAAAGCGCAATTTTTATTTTTTTTTTTATTAGATGGCAATTTTCGCCAGTCCTGATGTGTGTGTAAAATTTGGTGAGTTTTGAAGTATGTTAAGGGGGTCAAATTACAGCTCAAAGAGGCAAAAATTAAGTTTTTAAGGAAATTTGGTGAGTTTTGATTCATGTTAAGGGGGTCAAATTACTGCTCAAAGAGGCAAAAATTACATTTTTTAGGAAACTTTTGTTTTGAAGGGGTTTTTGCCAACTTCCTGTTGATTTTTGCTGAAGGAAGTTGTTTTATGAAATGTAGGTCTAAATGAGACCTACATAGAGGTTTTTGTTTCATGTCTCTACAGCATTCCTAGCGGAAGTTACAAGCAGTTTTGTCTGTGTGTTTTCCTAGGGGGCGCAAGAGCACAATTTTAATTTTTGGGGTTTGGTTTTTCTATTAGATGGCAATTTTCGCCAGTCCTGGGGGGTCAAATTACAGCTCGAAGAGGCGGCGGAATAATAATAAAGAAAGAATAAATATACACATTTTGAATCAGGCGGGGTCCTTAGCTTTGCAGCGTGCTAAGTGTCGTCAAGTTTTAGGAACGACAATCACTACTAGTAGCTGACTTTGTCAGTGCCAGAACAATCGAACGCTCTCTTTTTCTTCTCGTGTTTTTAAAGAGTCACGGGTGCGACTATGGACACTGTCCGGACATTTTTGCCTGTCCTTATCGTGTTCATCGTAGTTTCGGAGAAGTTTTTGGCGCTGGCCTCCTTCTCCCAGTCTCTGGACAGCGACTTCACGTTCACTCTGCCCGCTGGTCGCAAGGAATGTTTCTACCAGACTATGAAGAAAGACGCCTCCCTGGAAATTGAATATCAGGTCACAAACTCTGCTTATAGGTCTTGGAAATCAAGTATAATACATTAGAATTCAGTTAAAAGTGTTTTGAATGGCACGCCTATCATTCCAATTGATAACGGGTCTTATTTTCCTTAATTTAATCCTCTGTATGTTAAGGGTGAACGATACTGCGAAACGTAGTATCGAGCAAAAGTAAATACCACTGTAGTATTGCTGATACCAATCTGTTTTACTCAAACATTCTAAAAGTATTGATAAGAGTTATCAGAATAGAACACAGAATGATTACTTGAGGCACATAAACTTGATTGTAGGGCTGGGTGATATGGCCTTTTTTTTTATATTGCAATATTTTTAAGCCATATCGCGATATACGATATATATTACGATATTTTGCCTTGGCCTTGAATGAACATTTGATACATATAATCACAGCAGTATGATGATTATATGTGTATACATCAGGGGTGTAACGGTACGTGTATTTGTATTGAACCGTTTCGGTTCGGAGGTGTACCGAACGAGTTTCCACACGGACATATTAAGTAGCGTACCGCACGTTGTGTAAACAATGCACAGCGAGGCACAACACACGGCATGCTAGCAGTGACCGGGCTACGATGGACTGACCATACCTCCTCTTTTCACCGGATATGTCCTCTTTTGCGGGGCTGTCCGGGTGGAGTTTCGTAAATGCCTCAAATGTCCGGCATTTTAAGTTAGGGTTGCGTGTATTTTCAATGTACGTTCGGGGTTAAGAAGGGGTTAAAAACAAAACAAATTGTGCACGCAACAGCCTTTGTGAGGGAGGGGTAGAGACAGACAGAGCGAGAGAGTTATGATAAATGCGCATGCGTCGCCAGGCTCAGATTTTATTTTTCATTATCTATAGCAGGGGTGTCAAAAGTGTGCCCCGGAGGCCATTTGCGGCCCACAGCTAATGTTTTAAAGGCCCACAGCACATTCTAAAAATACTATTAAAATAAACAAAAACATTACAAAAAAGGAAATAAAAAAACTTAAAAGTTAAATGTAATTTAGAAAAAGTTGCAACGTTGACTAATAAAACAAAGCTGTTTTTTTTCTTTCAAACTATCATCGCTCAAAACATAATATTGAATCAAAATCAATGTTATTATGAATTATTGACCTATCCAAGGTTCCCATTACCGCGCATCAAATGTTTAACTAAGAAAAATATTTTTGGTGGAAGATTTTGCAAATTTGGTCAATAAATAACCCCAAAATTTATATTTTGATGTTTTCTTACTGTACCGAAAATGAACCAAATCGTGACCGAAATGTTTGTGTACCGTTACACCAGGGGTCGGGAACCTTTTTGGCTGAGAGAGCCAAAAAGCCAAATATTTTTAAATATATTTCCGTAAGAGCCATATAATATTTTTTTAACGCAGAACACAACTAAACACGTGCATTTTTAAGTAAGACCAACATTTCTAGAGTTTAATAGGTCTCTTATTCTTTGTAATAATATTTTTATTCTGAAGCTAACTGTGGAGGGGGCGTGGCCTGCGGGCCTGCATCGACAGGTGCGTAGATGGCCCACCTGGGCCTTGTTATCTAATCACCTGTCACTCTGTTATAAGCAGCAGCCAGGAGGAGAGACTGGGTTGGGGCTGGAAATACTATTGCTGGAAAGCAACTGAGAGACTTATTGTAAAATAAAACAATATTGTAACCCTGAAACAGGCTCTCATGTCGGTGCTTGGCAGTCTGAAGAACCCCCAGGAGGGCAAGCCCCACACTAACCAATAATAAATAAATAACTTCTTACCATTAACGCAACTTCTTGAACAGGCGCGGTAGAAAACAGATGGATGGATGGATTAAAAATGCATGAGAATGTTTTATATTTTGAACATTATTTTTAACACTGTGATTACAAGTGGAATTATTCATTACTTATCTTGTTAAGCAACGTCAGCTCAGATTTATCTGAGAGCCAGATGCAGTCATCAAAAGAGCCACATCTGGCTCTAGAGCCATAGGTTCCCTACCCCTGCGTTACACCCCTAGTGTACATCAAAACATTCTTCTTCATACTGCCTTCATATATGCTACTTTTAAACTTTCATGCAGAGAGGGATATCACAACTAAGTCAATTGACCACAACTGTATTTATTAAAGTTATTAAGCAATGGCACAAACATTCAAGTCATTTCCAAAACATAATTTGCAAGACTGTCAGAGACATTTTAAACGTCAAATAAAAATGAGCTGCATGATAGGAAATCAAATATTATTCGTCTTTCACTATGTGGTATGTTACAACGGGTATGAAATTCTCTTCATTCTCTAGCGAGTGACTTTTCAAATGATGCTACATATTAGCAGTAATGCTACTTTTTATAGCGATGCTTTTGCCCCACCCACACGTGACAAATTACGGTTGTCTGTTCGACATATTCCCGCTTGAAGCCGAACCACCGCCAGACGGACACCCTTCTGTTTTTATTGGGAATTAAGTCTTCCTTCATTTGTTACCAGATCCGCACTTTCTTTCTCTCGTAATCCCACTCGTACGGCTACGTTAGCAGCTAACGTAGCCCAGTCTGCTACCACACTGCTCTGCGAGGGCGTATACGTATGTGACGTATGACGTGACAGTATGTGACGTGTGTGAGAATCTGCGCCTGCTTGTCTGTGAAAAGGAAAGACAGGAAAGAGTGAGAAAAGCCTGAAGTGTAATGCCCGCAGCTATAAGCAACTGTGTGAGAACGTATACTCGAATATTACGATATAGTCATTTTCTATATCGCACAGAGACAAACCCACGATATATCGTATATACCGATATATCGCCCAGCCCTACTTGATTGGTAATCATCACTCTCATTGCGCTGATATCGATATGTCTAAAGTTGTATACGTACAGTTAGGGTGATACCAAAATCATTAAATTCATTTTGCTCAGTTTAAAGCCTTAAATGGTGTTAAATACGATGTCCAGAGGCAGTAACCACATTGTATACAATTGCAATATTTACTCAAGTGCAGTTTTTGGTCGCAAATATTGAGAGTCCCTCTTATTTTGATGTATGTTTACCTATTTAGGATAGTTAAGTTAATCACATTCTAATTACAGCAGTACAAAATACTACAGTAGTGAAAATACATTAATTGCGTTTGACAGGGATACTTGCATTGCTATTGTTATAAGTTATGATTACGTCAGTGCTGTATTTGGCCACAATTACTTTTCACGGTTATTTTTCAACTATTCAACATTATTATTGTCGAACACTTACATTTGTTTGTATACAAACAATTGTATGTTTTAGACCAGGGGTCCCCAAAATACGCCACAGATTGTGCAAGTACACCCACTTAAAATGATGACAGAGGTCTGTAATTTTCATCATAGGTACACTTCAACTGTGAGAGACAGAATGTGAAAGAAAATCCAGGAATTCACACTGTAGGAATTTTAAAGGATTTATTTGTAAATTATGGTCGAAATCAGGTACTTGGTAAACCATTCTCTCACTGATGGAAAGAGGTTTTGGCTCAAAATCTCACGATACATGGCCCCATTCATTCTTTCCTTAACATGGATCAATCGTCCTGTCCCCTTAGCAGAAAAACAGCCCCAAAGCATGATGTTTCCACCCCCATGTTTCACAGTAGGTTTGGTGTTCTTGGGATGCAACTCAGTGTTCTTCTTCCTCCAAACACGACAAGTTGAGTTTATACCTAAAAGTTGTATTTTGGTTTCATCTGACCACATGACATTCTCCCAATCCTCTGCTGTATCATCCATGTATCCATTTTGGTAGAAACTCAACTCGTCGTGTTTGGAAGAAGAAAAATACTGAGTTGCATCCCAAGAACACCATACCTACTGTGAAGCATGGAGGTGGAAACATCATGCTTTGGGGCTGTTTTTCTGCTAAGGGGACAGGACGATTGATCCGTGTTAAGGAAAGAATGAATGGGGCCATGTATCGTGAGATTTTGAGCCAAAACCTCCTTCCATCAGTGAGAGCTTTGAATGGTTGACCAAATACTTATTTTCCACCATAATTTACAAATAAATTCTTTAAAATTCCTGCATTTTTCTTTCACATTCTGTCTCACAGTTGAAGTGTACCTATGATGAAAATTACAGACCTATGTCATCATTTCAAATGGGAGAACTTGCACAATCGGTGGCTGACTAAATACTTTTTTGCCCCACTGTGTATGTGTGTGTATATATATATATATATATATATATGTATATATATATATATATATAATTATTGTTTTAAATCCGCCCTTTTTAATCTTTTTTGTACCGCTTGTTACTCTAGGTGTCTCCTAGCCGCTCAGGAAAATCATATTGTCTCAAAAGTAATTTTCCCATCAAAAACGTAACGTTGAATTGTGTGTGTGTGTGTGTGTATATATATATATATATATATAAACTGTGAACAGGCTTGTAGGGATGAAATAGCCTAACGAGTTTGTGTGTGTGTATATATATATATATATATATAAGTGTATATATATATATATATATATACTGTGTGTAGATATGTATATACATATATAATGTGTGTGTAAATATATATATATACACACACACACACACACACACACACACACACATGGGAAAACTTCTAAAAATTTGTAAAAATATGGGATTTTCTGAGCACCACCGCTCAGCAGAAAGGAACACTAATTAGTACTACTAACTTAGTCTCTACTTATCACATTGTTTCTATACGACATACTTGTATCATATGTGTATGTATTGTATCTGCTGATGTTTTCATATTGTGGTTGTAAAAAAAATAAAAAATATCGTCGGTCAATGCCGATTAATTAGATTTGCTACTATCTGTAGAAACCCTAAGATTATCATTCACAGGTATTAGACGGTGCAAGCCTGGATGTGGATTTCTACATCTCGTCTCCATCTGGCCAGATTCTGTACAGTGACCATCACAAGTCAGACGGGATGCACACGTAAGTTTAATCCCTCAACATCCGTGGCAGGGAAACGTCACCTGTAAAATCAAACAAACTGCGTCTCGTCCAGCATCGAGACCGAGGACGGGGACTACATGTTCTGCTTCGACAACACGTTCAGCGCCGTCTCGGAGAAACTCATCTTTTTCGAGCTCATCTTGGACAACATGGATGCCGACGAGGAGCCCGACGACTGGAAGGAGTACGTGCACGGGACAGACATGTTGGACATGAAGCTGGAGGACATCATGGTGAGTGGGCAAGCCAGCCAAAACGTGTAGTAACAGCCAATACAAGAGGTTATAGACTTTGTCCATCTACTGTTTGCCTCATTAGGTGCAAAGTGACCCAGCCATGCACAGCATGACGTGTTATGAACTCTCGCCTATTAGCTGAATAGAGGCCAACACAATTGTTGTAGCTTGCGACACAGGAGACGCCGCCACCCCTGGAAGTGTGTCTAAAGGCAGACAGGCGTTGCTATGACAGACAGGAAGAGGCAGGGAAGGTATCTTACAGATGACTTTTGTTTACAGCATTTCAAACCCAACGCAGTATAACATGAGCCTAGAATGTGTACTCTAAAAAGCTGCCATTTACATAAATGTATGTGTATGTACACAGTATATATGCCCACACTTTTTAGCACCTTTCAAGTGACCAAGTGAGGTGATGACCCCCATCTTCATATTATAATATAATAGGTATTCATATGTGTGTGTGTATGTATATATATATATATATATATATACATATATATATATATATATATATATATACATATATATATATATATATATATATATATATATATATATACATACACACACATATACACATATATATATGTATATATATATATATACATATATATATATATATATATATATATATATATATATATATATATATATAAATGTATGTATTATATTCATATGTGTGTATATATATATATATATATAAATGTATGTGTTATATTCATGTGTATATATATATGTATATATACTGTATATAAAATTTTTATGTATTATATTCATATGTGTATATCGACAGGCGGATCGGTGCGGCGTCTTCAGTAATGCGGTTCCGTTGTGGTGAAGAAGGAGCTGAGCCGGAAGGCAAAGCTCTCAATTTACCGGACGATCTACGTTCCCATCCTCACCTATGGTCATGAGCTTTGGGTCTTGACCGAAAGGATAAGATCACGGGTACAAGCGGCCGGAATTAGTTTCCTCCGCCGGGTGGCGGGGCTCTCCCTTAGAGATAGGGTGAGAAGCTCTGCCATCCGGGAGGAACTCAAAGTAAAGCCGCTGCTCCTCCACATCAAGAGGAGCCAGATGAGGTGGCTCGGGCATCTGGTCAGGATGCCACTCGAACGCCTCCCTAGGGAGGTGTTTAGGGCACGTCCAACCGGTAGGAGGCCACGGGGAAGACCCAGGACACTTTGGGAAGACAATGTCTCCCGGCTGGCCTGGGAATGCCTCGGGATCCCCCGGGAGGAGCTAGACGAGGTGGCTGGGGAGATGGAAGTCTGGGCTTCCCTGCCTAGGCTGCTGCCCCCGCGACCCAACCTCGGATAAGCGGAAGATGATGGATGGATGGATGGATGGATTCATATATGTGTGTGTGTGTGTGTGTGTATATATGTATATATATATATATATATATATATATAAAACTGCAAAGAGTTGGCGACTTGTCCAGGGTGTACACCGACTTCCGCCCGATTGTAGCTGAGATAGGCACCCGCGACCCCAAAGGGAAAAGGCGGTAGAAAATGTGTGTGTGTGTGTATATATATATATATATATATATATATATATATATATATACATATATACATATATATGTATTGATTGGATTATCCAGAGAATAGTGCTCGATACCGTGGTAGAGCGCAATATGTAGGTGTGGGAAAAATCACAAGACTACTTCCTCTCTACAGAACTGTTTCATGAGGGGTTCCCTCAATCATCAGGAGAATCTCCTGATGATTGAGGGAACCCCTCATGAAACAGTTCTGTATATACATATATATATATATTTTTTTTCATATATATATATTTTCATATATATATATGTGTATCAGGCACACTTGTGAAGTGAAAACCATTTCAGGTGACTACCTCTTGAAGGTCATCCAGAGAATGCCAAAATTTGACAAAGCAGTAATCAGAGCAAATCGTGGCTATTTTGAAGAAACTAGACTATAAAACATGTTTTCAGTTATTTCATCTTTTTTTTTTTATTGTTAAGTACATAACTCCATATGTGTTCATTAATAGTTGTGATGCCTTCAGGGACAATTTACAATGTAAATTCTCGTGAAAATAAAGAAAACACATTGAATGAGGAGAAGGTGTGTCCAAACTTTTGGCCTGGATTGTATATAAAACACTTTAACCTACAAAATACAACAAAAATTATTAAAATCATTTGTGCTGATTTAACATCTTGAGGCCCAAGCTGTTTGTTTACATGTTTGTTTGTTTTTATTTTTCTTTGCTATTTGGGCTTATTAGACCCTAATTAGAATAAAAACTAAGAATCATCTTTTGATATGATGTACTTAGTCCATAAGTACACAAACGTGTACTTCATGTTTAGTGACACATTTCTTATTTTTACACTTTTTTTCTCCAAATTCAATTGTATGTTAAACTCTTCTGACACCACCAGATGGCATTATGAGTGTCCACATAAGCGGCCTTAAAACCCCAATTCAGTAGTGTACACAATTTTGGAAATAAGAGCTAAAAGGTGCTGTCCACGCATGTGGCCATAAAGCCTTTAGCGGTTCAATAAAAATCAGGAAATTAGAATTAATGGCCAAAGTGAGCATTTAATAGTGCACAGCTTTTCGAAGGGGAGTTGGAAGCATGTTCACTGGGGTAACACGCTCCACTTTTTAAGAGGAACCTGTTTACAGTTTCAAAAATATGCAATTTTATGGATTTTTATGGATTCATCCAGTAATTTGTGAAATAGGTTGGTCCTCAAAGGTGGACTCTTGTTAAAAATTAGGACAGTTTCATTTCCAGAATCGACATGTATTGCCTTGAGTGTTTTCCCCTTGTCTTAAAAAAAAAATAAAAACAAATTGGAGAAATTTGGATGTTGAAAAAGGGTTGAGGTCAAATTATGTTTTTGTAATTTGCGTACCTTTTAACTCATGTCATCTTGTCTGGCTCCTCCCCCTAAAGGACACCATCAACAGCGTGAAGGCCCGCCTGGGCAAGAGCGTCCACATCCAGACGATCCTGCGCGCCTTCGAGGCCCGCGACAGGAACATCCAGGAGAGCAACTACAACAGGGTCAACTTCTGGTCGGTGGTCAACCTGCTGGTGATGATGCTGGTGTCGGGCGTCCAGGTCTACTTGCTGCGCTCG
Organism: Nerophis ophidion; assembly: GCF_033978795.1. NCBI lineage: Eukaryota > Metazoa > Chordata > Actinopteri > Syngnathiformes > Syngnathidae > Nerophis > Nerophis ophidion. The sequence continues at coordinate 9,333,896 of NC_084636.1, read as the reverse complement.
CTTTTCGAGGACAAGAAGAAGATTCGCACGTAGCATTTCCCAGGGAGGCCTGGTGGGTAGAAAAGGGAATATTTACTATTTCCGCAGAGCTTATATATATATATATATATATATATATATTTACATTAACACAACAAACAGCATTTTCAGGTCTTCAAAGCACTGGATGTGTCTTTTCAATCATGGGACACAACATTTTTATGAGACCCTTAACAGGTCTTAGACTAGAATTTGTTACACTGTCAACACTTTTAGTGTATAACATGAAGCTGTTAACGCTGACTGACGCCGTTCTAAAGCACAGTACGTCCTTATTTTGTAAAGTCGACTGACATAGAAACCAAGATTACACCTAAGTTACTGAACAACCGCAAAGAAAAACCATAGCGAGGGTGCTGCTGTGACTGAGATATTTATTCCTTTACTTGTAAATGTGTAAATTTAAAAGAAAATGCTTTTGACCTCAATGGTTGGAATCGTTATTCTTATTACTGTCATGCAGTGACTTGGACCTCAAAAATGAAAATGTGTCCAATAAAGTTATTTGATGTATGATTCCAATTGTTACTTTTATTTAAGTAAACACTTCTGAATTTGCACATTTCCCGATTGAATAAAGAGTGGAAAAGTGGATTGCCGAGCCTTTTCTGGATGCAGTGGCGGGCCGTGCGTTTCCCACCTAGGCCTTTCAGTGATGTCCGACATCCATGATTACCTCTCAAAATACTATCATTTATGTCCCCACATGACCATTGTTGGAGAAATACTGTACAGGAACTAGAGATGCGTGATTTGCGGGCTCATCTGTGGAGTTTATCCGCGGGTCGGGCGGTTGACATGACGAAAAATTGATTTTAATTAGATTCGGGCGGGTGGCAGTTGAATCATCCGAAATATTTTATATACATGATTCTGGGATCGGTATCCTTTGCCGTTCAAAGAGGCATTTAAGACCCGTGTCATAAAGCAAATAAGACAATAGGAGACGCTATTATTCTCTTGAATGATTGCCGGCAGTCACCCAGATGATAACTATTAGGCGTGCTATGAAGCCATTGGCTTTGTCGCCTTCTACAGCATGTACGATCTGCTTGTCAGTCCAGCATCATGATGTGTGTGGCTTCCACAGACACACGCACACGACTACAAGGCATACTGGGTGACACAGTACACTAATGGTTGTGATATAAACAATTTTAACACTTTTAGTAATATGCGCCACGCTGTGAAGCCACACCAATTAAGAACGACAACAACATTTCGGGAGAACATCCTCACAGTAACACAACATAAACGCAACACAACAAATACCCAGAATCCTTTGTATTCATGAGACTTCCTGACTATTTTATACACACCGCTAGCAGCAAACCCCGCCAGGCGGTGTCACGGATACAAAGGATTGTGGGTATTTGTTGTGTTGCGTTTATGTTGTGTTACTGTGAGGATGTTCTCCCGAAATGTGTTTGTCAATCTTGTTGGGTGTGGCTTCACAGCATGGCGCATATTAGTAAGTGTTGAAGTTGTTTATATCACAACCATCAGTGTACTCTGTATCACCCAGTATGCCTTTCAATCTTGTACGTGTAATTGGGAAGCTGCACACAACATGTTGCCGGACCATCAATCGGTTCGTACATGTTGTTGAAGGTGTCTAAGGCAATGGCTTCACAGCACGCCCTTATTCTTGTCATCAGAATGATTGCCATTGGATAGTTGCAAGAACACCAGTGGCTCCGATTGACTTAATTTCTCTGTGAAACAGTTTTAATCAGCTCTGTGAGTGGTAAAGGCGGCCAACCTCTGATGTATATCAGCGGGCGGGTACGGTCCTGATAAAATGTTGGTTCGGGTGGACGGCGGGTGGATGACGACTTTGGTGTTGCGGTTGTGGATGATATACTTGCCTATCCGTGCATCTCTAACAGGAACACATTTATGCACTACAATGGTGTACAAAACGGGTTATTTTCTGGCACGTTTAAAAATCAATAAACAATTAGCAATTACAACATCCATCCATCCATCTATTTTCTACCGCTTGTCCCTTTTGGGGTTGCGGGGGGTGCTGGAGCTTGTCTTAGCTACAATCGGGCGTAAGGCGGAGTACACCCTGGACAAGCCGCGACCTCATCGCAGGGCCTACACAGATAGACAGACAACATTCACACTCACATTCACACACTAGGGCCCATTTTAGTGTTGCCAATCAACCTATCCCCAGGTGCATGTCTTTGGAGGTGGGAGGAAGCCGGAGGGAACCCACGCAGTCACGGGGAGAACATGCAAGCTCCACACAGAAAGATCCCGAACCCGGGAATGAACTCAGGACCTTCGTATTGTGAGGCACACTCACTAACCTCTCTCACCACCGTGCTGCCCCAATTAAAAAATATCTTGTCAAAGTTTAAATTGCAAAAAAACAAACGTGAAAAAATATCCATCCATCCATCCATCCATTTTCTTCCGCTTATCCGAAGTCAGGTCGTGGGGGCAGCAGCCTAAGCAGAGAAGCCCAGACTTCCCCCTCCCCAGCCACTTCGTCCAGCTCTTGCCAGGGGATCCCGAGGCGTTCCCTGGCCAGCCGGGAGACATAGTTTTCCCAACGTGTCCTAAGTCTTCCCCTTGGCCTCCTGCCGATCGGACGTGCCCTAAACACCTCCCTAGGGAGGTGTTCGGGTGGCATCCTGACCAGATGCCCGAACAACCTCATCTGGCTCCTCTTGATGTGGAGGAGCAGCGGCTTTACTTTGAGTTCCTCCTGGATGGCAGAGCTTCTCACCCTATCTCTAAGGGAGAGCCCCGCCACACGGTCGAGAAAACTCATTTCGGCCGCTTGTACCCGTGATCTTGTCCTTTTGGTCATAACCCAAAGCTCATGACCATATGTGAGGATGAGAACGTAGATCGACCGGTAAATTGAGAGCTTTGCCTTCCGGCTCAGCTCCTTCTTCACCACAATGGATCAATACAGCGTCCGCATTACTGAAGACGCCGATCCACTCTTCCCTCACTCCTAAATAAGACTCCGAGGTACTTGAACTCCTCCACTTGGGACAAGATCTACTCCCAAACTTGAAAAAATAAAGAAATAAAATATTTGTAGCACTCATTCGACGCCGTATAGCCCCTCGTAGTCAATTGATTTGGGTGGAAATGGCGGAAATTTCCCCATTTCATCGCCGACCTTGTCTCACAAGATGTAGTTTCTTTTAAGTACCCTTCTTGAAAATGGTCTTGCAAATATATATCTGCCATCTAATCAACATGTTGTTTTCTTCTTTGTGAGTACCGGTGAGTTTTCTGTGGCTTTGTATGACTCATATGGCTCCAGTGCCACTTCCTGTTTTCGCAACTTGTGATCAATCACAGCGTAAGGCCAGCTAGAAGGCCTTACTGAAAACTCGTGATCCGATTGGTTATCGCAATTGTCTATCAACTGTATGTGTCCGTTCACTGACAGTTCGCCTGCATTGTTGATTCTGAAGATTTGGTACAGCATGGCAACAAGCTAGCTGAATTCTGATAGGATACAAACTCTGACCTAAAACAACAGCACGGGAAAGAGCATAATATGACGTAAAGAGAATATGAATACTTTTAAATATTTAGGGAAAGTAAATTAAAAAAATATCTTATATTTAATTATGCTCATAATTTCTGATTATATTAGACCAGCAGAGAAGGCCTTGCTGGCCCTGACGACACACCACTGTCTGAATGGGGGAAAAAAACATTTATTACACATCATGACTTTGTGCAGTCTAAGCACTTTTCTGTAAGTGTTTTGTTTTGTGTAATGTAATCATTATTGCTAAACGCACAACTCTGACTCACTGTAAGGCTGGCAGGTCCTTGTTGCGGCCATCTTTCTACAAAGAGGCACACACAGACACTGAATACTCCTGAAACTAAGGGGAATAAAGGACAGTTTAAGGTTAAGACCACCATTTTTTTGTTTAATCTTCTAAGTGTATTTTTTAAAACATTTTTTTTACCGAAAGTGAACTCAAAGCTTGGATGAGTCTAAATGTTTTTTTAAATGAAATGACAAAAAGACGGAAGGGATGGACAGTCCAAACTCTGGAGCAATCCTAAATCCCACTTTTTTCTCACTGCCTTTTAACCCAGTATGAGACTTTGAACTCTTTTTTTTGTGCTTTGAATTGCCTTTTTTTTTTAACGTTGTTTTTGAGATCTTTTTGTCACATTTTTTCATATAGTATACTTTTGTTTTTTTTATCAATAAAATCAGTATAGTATGTTATGTAAATATTAGTGCATAGGGTTAAAGTACAAAATAAATTTATTACTGTTTAACAAATATTTACATTTTTCTATCCCTCCATCAGAAACGAGAAGGCGTAAAATTACATAAAAACGTGTGTTTACTACTATTTTCTAGGAAATGTTTAAGTGTGCAAGAGATGAGATTTTGGAAATAATGTAATCTTTGCCATGATACAGTAGTTGGCGTTTGGCTCTATCAACGTTCTGGGTTGCCTACCACTGCGTTAGTGGAAAAGCGGCAAATGAGTGAAAGCGCCAGAAACGTTGCCACGGAGACGGGGGTTTTCTTCACGTACGTGGCTTCAGTCACTCCGCGCCACCTGTCCGTCCGTAATAACAGTCCATGATAACCTGGACCAATTCAAACCGTTATTTGTTTTTTTTTGTTTGATTTACATTGCCTCTCATGTTGTTGCTGACTGGAGAAATCAAATGATTGTTATTGCTTATGACTGATTTATTTACTAAATTCTCATTTTGTTCATTTATATTTTGATTTTATTGTTTGTTGAAAATAAAAATAAATACATTTAAAAATATATTTTTTAAGAAATCTTTTCTCGCGGCCCAGCCTCTGCATCCGGTGGCCCCCAAGTAAATCGAGTTTGATACCCCTAAGCAAACTATGAATAATAAAACACACCAAAACATGTGTCCTTTATCAAAGTTTCACGTATGACCAAAAAACAGGTGAAAATCAGTGGTATTCAGTAAGGTAAGATGAATTAAATGCGTTGACAGTTCATTGCTTCTGCCAAATGAATTGCACTGAGTGGAACGGATCACCACTCCAAGATGGCGGCCCCGCGTCTCGTTAGCGCCAGTAGGCTGTAGCGCTATGGATAAAGTAGTTGGCGTTTGTCTGCACACCAACCTCTAGGGGACGCTGTGAGACAAACCGACCGAAAAAATTGGCTTCCGGGTCGCTACCGTGTTTTGAAAAGCACATCAATGTTCTCCTTCGGTAAGACGATTTTTTTAAATTGTTTATAGTCACTCGATGAATACTTATTTTATGCTTATGAAATATTAACATGGACCGAAAAATGTGTCAAATCCGTTCAGCCGGCAGTCAAACTTGATAGTGGCTGTGATTGAACCCGCGGTGTGGTGTATGTGTGTATGTATGTATGTGTGTATGTATGTATGTATGTATGTATGTATGTATGTATGTATGTATGTATGTATGTATGTATGTATGTATGTATGTATGTATGTATGTATGTATGTATGTATGTATGTATGTATGTATGTATGTATCACCACTGAGCAGAAGGTTAAAACGGCGAATAACAATAGTCAAAGCTCCATTTAAAATGTGTTTCGCTATTATTCTAACTTTGTGTGGGGGCTTAGGGTGATGGGGCCAGACAGCGTCCAGAGTCCGGCCGCGCCCTGGCGGAAGGTGCTGTGGCAGCGCCAGCCCTACCCGGACAACTACGTGGATCGGAGGTTCCTGGAGGAGTTGCGCAGGAACGAGGGCATCCGTCACTACCGATACTGGGCCGTGGTGAGAGAGGCCGGCCTGGTGGCGCAGCAGCTGTCCTGCGTGGCCGTTTTCATCACCCTCTGGCTCTACATGGAACAGGTAAGGCATGTTTGCCTAATAATGCAGATGTGGCAGCACGGGGTTAGTGCAGATCTGGGCAAAATAAGGCCCGGGGTCCACATGCGGTCCATTAAGATTTGCAATCTGGCCCGCCGGACATTCCCAAATAATTGTATTAGATCTTTAAAGGCCTACTGAAATGAGATGTTCTTATTTAAACGGGTCCATTCTATGTGTCATACTTGATAATTTTGCGATATTGCCATATTTTTGCTGAAAGGATTTAGTAGAGAACATCGACGATAAAGTTTGCAACTATTGGTCGCTAATAAAAAAGCTTTGCCTTTCCCGGAAGTAGCAGACGATGTGCGCATGACATCACGGGTTGTAGGGCTCCTCACATCCTCACATTGTTTATAATCATAGCCACCAGCAGCAAGAGCTATTCGGACCGAGAAAGCGACGATTTCCCCATTAATTTGAGCAAGGATGATAGATTCGTGGATGAGGAAATTTAGAGTGAAAGACAAGAAGAAGAAAAAAAAGCGATTGCAGTGGGAGTGATTCAGATGTTATTAGACACATTTACTAGGATAATTCTGGAAAATCCTATTCCTGCCTATTGTGTTGCTAGTGTTTTAGTGAGATTAAATAGTAACTGAAAGTCAGAGGGGTGTGGCCACGGATGTATTGACGCCAGAGTCTCTGAGGGAAGTCACGCAGCTGCAGCAGGACAGAAGCTCCGCTGATGTCTCCGGTAAGGGACGACTTATTACCACACTTTTCTCACCGAAAACTGCCGGTTGACATGTAGTTGGGATCCATCTTCGCTTGAGCGCTCTGATCCATAGTAAAGCTTCATCTTCGGGAATTTTAAACAAGCCGGGTCGGCTGTGTTGTTGTGGCTAAAGGCTAAAAGCTTCCCACCTCCATCTTTCTGCTTTGACTTCTCCATTATTAATTGAACAAATTGCAAAAGATTCAGCAACACAGATGTCCAGAATACTGTGGAATTATGCGATTAAAGCAGACCACTTATAGCTTCGATCGGGCTGGAAAATAATGTCCGCTACAACCGGTGACGTCAAACGCACGCGTCATCATACCACGACGTTTTCACCACGACACTTCGCGGGAAATTTAGAATTGTAATTTAGTAAACTAAAAAGGCCGTATTGGCATGTGTTGCAATGTTAATATTTCATCATTGATATATAAACTATCAGACTGCGTGGTGGGTAGTAGTGGGTTTCAGTAGGCCTTTAAGGAACTTAAAAAGGTAGCTTTTTAACTACCTCAGTCCCACAAATAGGAGAGCCCACCACAGATCTCCAGGCACTGGTTCCTCATAGGAAGACGTGTTGGTGGGATTGAGGAGGTCTTCAAAGTATTCCCTCCACCGATCTCTACCTAATATATTAATAATACCAGTGCAAGTATTCCTTTCAAGAGTAATAAAAACATTTTAACCATTGTAATGGAAAGGTCAATAACTTTTAATTATCCTAGGTAAGTAAACAATAACATTGATTCTGAATCGCTGTAAGCAAAAATTGTACTTTAATAAATATTGAAGATCTTGAAGTGCAGCGTTTTCACCAGTTGAAAAAACCGGGTCGGTTGTTTGGTCTTTTTGGGAAAATTTGCTTGTTCGTCCGTGTTGACGCGCTCATATTTCTCACTCATTAGAAGATGAAATATTCGCACTTTGCAAAGATCTTTTTTCCTCCTAATTTTGGTTAACCTGCTGTGCTTTTCTCTAGCGACTGGCGAGGCTTCTGTCCACGCCTCCTGTGTGTGTAAGCCAGCGGTCCCACCTCCGCCCACGGAGACACACATTGTGGATGACTTACAAGAGGATTTTCTCTGATCATTTCATTCTGCTACTGAATAAACTTACAGAGTGAACCCTCTGGTAGAGTGACTAAGTTATCGTGTTGATTTTTATTTAATTGAATCTGACAGTGAGTCGGCTAGCCATGTCACTGACAATTGTTAACTACACCATAGTGGATAAATGTTTGTGTATTTGAAGACATTTGTGGAAAATTTGCGGGGGGATTAGATATTTTTTTAAAGTTAAATAACCCAAAATTTCATGACCCCCATTCGGTTGGACCCCTCTGCTTTACACTACTTCCTCCAACCTCCAAGGACAAAGCTACAAACTATGGGAAACCGGGCTTTCTGCTCCGCCGCTCCCAGTCTGTGGAACGCTCTCCCTGACCACCTGAGGGCACCACAGACAGTGGATGCTTTTAAAAAAAGGCTTAAAAACCCTTCAGTTTAAAAAGGCTTTTATATATATATATATGCATACTAGTTCTAGCTATTAGTCTGTTTCAATTTTTTTTTAATTATCATTATTGATTTGTTTAATGTGGGCTTCACGGTGGAAGAGGGGTTAGTGCGTCTGCCTCACAATACGAAGGTCCTGCAGTCTTGGGTTCAAATCCAGGCTCGGTATCTTTCTGTGTGGAATTTGCATGTTCTCCCCGTGAATGCGTGGGTTCCCTCCGGGTACTCCGGCTTCCTCCCACCTCCAAGACATGCACCTGGGGATAGGTTGATTGGCAACACTAAATTGGCCCTAGTGTGTGAATGTGAGTGTGAATGTTGTCTGTCTGTGTTGGCCCTGTGATGAGATGGCGACTTGTCCAGGGTGTACCTCGCCTTCCGCCCGATTGTAGCTGAGATAGGCGCCAGCGCCCCCCGCGACCCCAAAAAGGGAATACGTGGTAGAAAATGGATGGATGGATGGATTTGTTTAATACACTGTAGCACTTTGAGATGATTGTAGCTGAGATAGGCGCCAGCGCCCCCAAAAGGGACTAAGCGGTAGAAAATGGATGGATGGATGCTCAATGTAAAGCACTTTTTACAAATAAAATCTATTAATCTAATATATTACTACGTATTGCGCTCCATAGTTTTGCCTTGTGCAGTAATAGTCATAATTAGCATGCTGTTTATTTTTTATTTACACGTCCATCTTCTATACTGCTTGTGCGTTTACGATTTTATTGGCTGCACAATTACAATGAAGTTTAGTGTAATGTCTCTGTATTGCATTATTGCTTTCAGGGCCTACTGTCCCCAGAGATTCTACTCGGATCCAGCCTGGCAAGCGCCCTGCTGGGCTACGGACTGTACCAAGTCCTCACACCTCCGATGGAGTGCAACGCCCGTACTCGTCTCACCGACCTACAGAGCGCCATTTACTTCCTCTCCTTCACCTTTGGCTTCTCGCCGGTGCTAAAGACGCTAACCGAGTCAGTGAGTACAGACACAGTGTACGCCATGTCGGCGGTCATGCTGCTGGCCCACCTGGTGTCGTTCCCTTACGCCCATCCCTCGCCGCCCGGCAGCCTGTCCTTGAACGCGGCACTTTTTGCCTCCGTCTGCCTGGCCTCCAGACTCCCGGGCGCCCTCCACACCTTCGCCATGCTCAGCTGTGCCCTGCTGGTGTTCGCCCTGTGGCCGTGCCTGCTGCAGAGGATAAGGGACAACGCTCCGAGCCACTTCACCGCAGTCTGCGCCGGGGTGAGCGTGGTGGGCACAGGCGGCCTGGTGTCGCAGTCGCCCGGCGGGGCCCTGCTTTTGGCTCTGGCGGTCCTGAGCGTGACGCTGCTTTGCCCCGCGCTGCTTGTGTGGCTGCAGAGGCACAAGGACAACATCCAGGGGCCCTGGGACGAAGCGGAGATCCGCGAGGACCTCAGCCACTTCCTCCGTTAAAGACCTGAGCACATACAGCAGAAACACTGGACACTTCATTAGGTACACCGACACTATCGAATGAGAGTTAACACATGGCTTGAAGATTGTGCAGGGGAAGTTACATTTACTGTCAATCCATTGTACACCTCTTAGATCAGGTGTACTCTTGAACAACTTATCTGCGGGTAAAAACATTTTTTTTTGTTGAAAATGCTATTTTAATATTTTAAATGCTGACCTCAATAGTTTATGAATCACGGGACACTTCATTAGGTACACCGGCACTATCGCATGAGAGTTAATACGTGGCTCGAAGATTGTGCAGGTGAAGCAGTGTATTGTTACATTTACTGTCAATCCGCCGTACACCTTTTAGATCAGGTCTACTCTTGGACAGCTTATCTGCGGGTATAAGCTGTTTTTTAGTTGAAATTGCCATTTTAATATGTTAAGTGCTGACCTCAATAGTTTATGAAATGTGTTATTGAGACATGATGCTATTTTGCACACATTTTTAACCGTCATTTGATACCGAGGATTTGCAATGTTGAATATCATAGTATTGTTTACAATACTGAAGTATGAGGGGAAAAAACTGTCACCTGAAGCCTTTTATTACAATTCATGGGTTGTCAAGTAAAAAAAAAACATGTCTATAAGAAAATACTGGGATTATTTTAATTTGGTCTGGGTTTTTTTTTTTTCACACCTGAAAAATCATGTTTCATGACATCAGTGAGTTTCCAATGTTGAATAACTGTTACCAATTGTGAAGCGAATTGTATTTATATAGCGCTTTTTCTCTCGTGACTCAAAGCGCTTTACATAGTGAAACCCAAGATCTAATTTTTACATTTAAATAAGTGTGGGTGGCACCAGGAGCAGGTGGGTAAAGTGTCTTGCCCAAGGACACAACGGCAGTGACAAGGATGGCAGAAGCGGGGATTGAACCTGCGACCCTCAAGTTGCTGGCACGGCCGCTCTACCGAATGAGCTATACCGCTATAATTCTAATTTGGTGTATTCAGGGTGGAAGAACAAGCACAACCAGGAGGCTTTATAATGTAGTTCATGTAAAAGACAAGGACATTAAGCACATGTCAAGTTTTTATGATGTTTCAAAATAACATACTTCCCTCGGTAAATAAATATATAAAGGACTAGTTCCGGTATGAATTAATTACTGATTGGGAGAAAGGAAGTACAATTATAACAGTAGTTTTCCCATCTCGGTTGTGGAGTAACGTTCCCATTTTGCCACTATTTGATGTTTAGTGATTTAACCTCTAGAGGGCAGCACACTACAACTACAGCATATAAATGTAATGTACCACCACTGAAAGTTATTTTCCCATTGACTCTTATTACATGCTGGTTTCATAGACACTCACCGGCCACGACATTAGGTACAGCTTCATGAAAGCTACCAGGGGTGCACAAAAAAAATATTAAAATTTTAAATCGATATGTAATTTTAAAAATATCGATTAAAAAAAGTATTTTTTCAGTAAGAATCCATTTAAAAAAAAAAGATTTAAGTCCATCTCTGTGCAACCAGGAGCTCTTCTAACCTGTAACCTGCTTTGAAAAGTCTTCATTATAGTTATACCAAATAATACGTTGCAAGAATCGTGTTGAATCGAGAAACGATCCTGAATCGAACAGTCGATCCAGGATTTGGGATCGCATCCGATCGTTAGGTGCCCAAAGATTGTATTATTTATCATAGTGCAATCATGTGCGCAATATGTATTTTTATTTTTGTAGTTTTGTTTGCATTTTAATTTAGTTGCTTCTGGTGAAAATGACGCCTACTGAAATGGTGAGTCGCCAATGTATCGAAGTCACGCCAACCACGCCGCACAAAAAATAAAAAAGCCTCCTTCCTGCACTTTGCCGGCCGTCTCTGCATTCTGGGGTCCAGAACAACACTGACAAGACCACCCTATTGTTTTTTTGTTTTGTTTTTTTGATTGATTGATTGAAACTTATATCAGTAGATCGCACAGTACAGTACATATTCCGTACAATTGACCACTAAATGGTAACACCCGAATAAGTTTTTCAACTTGTTAAAGTCGGGGTCCACGTAAATCAATTCATGGTGGTTGTAGTCTGCTGTTGTGTACAATTGTTACACACAGCTGTGGCAAAATGTTCCGTACAACCTTTTCAGTATCACCGCAGCCTACAGACACGCTTGGTTTCAGACAACCACAATGTATGCCACCAGGCATCTTATACGTTAAAAGTGTAACTAATGACGTGGCCAGTCAGTGCTTGTTTTGCCAGTTGCAGAGAGCTCCGAATTCACCACAGGTTCTCCGAATTAAAGACAATTGATATTCAAAAATAAAACACCTCTTTATTAAAAAAAAAAAAAAAAAGGTTTTAAAAATAGTGTTTGGCAGAATAGCTGTTGTTTCTATTTACACAGGCACTTGAGGAAAGTCAGCAGACAGCAGAGGACATTCCTGCGACTGCGGCCAACGCAACTATGAACAAAACAGGCTCACGAATGGTGGCGGACGCTCCCATCGGAGGTCTAGGCGGGGGAGGAGCGGACCGTGTCCTCCTACTTGGTGCTCGTTGGGATGGCTGGAGCAGGCCTCCTGGGGGGAAATGATCAGTGATTAAAATCTAACCACCATGTTGTGTTCCCAAAAGCACCTTGTGATTAACACACCGGGAAAGGAAATTAAAGCTTGTGGAAAGATGCTCAAAATATAGATGCAACATTCGGCTAACTTGCATAACGACGAGCTGAATAATGCTTAGTAAAAAAAAAAAATTGGCCCTAGTGTGTGAATGTGAGTGTGAATGTTGTCTGTCTATCTGTGTTGGCCCTGCGATGAGGTGGCGACTTGTCCAGGGTGTACCCCGCCTTCCGCCCGATTGTAGCTGAGATAGGCGCCAGCGCCCCCCGCGACCCCGAAAGGGAATAAGCGGTAGGAAATGGATGTTGTTTTTCTTCAGTGCATAATATGTAAGCCTGAACCTATTTTTTCATGCTAAGGTCATCATGTAAAGTCGTCCCTCGCCCCGTTGCGCTTCACATTTTGCAGCTTCACTGCATTGTGGATTTTTCAATAAAACCATTTTTGGCCTAAATTATGAATTTTTAAGCATACACACGGCCAAACGAAGCAAACATATCAATACCGCTTGATGAGACCAAACCAATCAGAGCGGGCTGTTCAGTATCTTATTATAATCAGAAGACAGCAGTCATTTCATTGAGATTATTATGTTACTTAGAATGAAAATAACAAAAATATTGTTTCTCATGAGCTATGTACTAGAATTGTACATCTGGGTGGGGTCCAGCTTTGGAAATATTTTGTACCCCTTTCAGAGATCATTATTTCCACTTAAAACATTCGCATGTTGCACAATGAGATGTAAACAGGGGCTCAAGTGCACATTCCTGTAACTTTGTCTGTAAAATATATCTTTATTAGCCTTTCTGTAATCTTTCAACTGTTTTCATGATTGATATACATAAATTAACATTCTTAATAAATGACAGTATAATAAGCACACATTCATAGTACAACCTGGCATTCATAGTTTAATTGCTCTTTTTATCTTTGGTATGAACATTATTATGTAAACTCAAAGTTATTATTATTATTATTTTTTGGTTCTTTGTTGTTGCTATTTTTGTATTACAACATTTTATTATTTGATCATGTTGTACTTGCATTGTAATCTTTTGTTTTGTGATTGTGTGATGTTTTTGCCTGGACCCCAGGAAAAATAGTCTCCACTGCAGTGTAGACTAGTGGGGATCCTTAATAAACTAATCTATGTGTGGTTCTGGAGTTGTTTGACTTTTTGTGCGGCCATAAACGCATCAGTGGCTAAGTGCCATGGGTGCAGGTGAGAGAGCGAAAGCGGGTGCTGTTGATATGACAGATGACTAAAAGTTGATTTTGGCCTATGCCCGATTTTGCTAAATAGAAGGTTTTCACTATCCATCCATTTTCTACCGCTTATTTCCTTTGGGGTCGTGGGGGGTGCTGGTGCCTATCTCAGCTACAATCGGGCAGATGGCAGGGTACACCCTGGACAAGTCGCCACCTCATCGCAGGGCCAACACAGCCAGACAACATTCACACTCACATTCACTCACTAGAGCCAATTTAGTGTTTCCAATCAACCTATCCCCAGGTGCATGTTTTTAGAAGTGGGAGGAAGCCGGAGTACCCAGAGGGAACCCACACAGTCACGGGGAGAACATGCAAACTTCACACAGAAAGATTGAACCCAGGACTACTCAGGACCTTCGTATTGTGAGGGAGACGCACTAACCCCTCTGCCACCGTGAAGCCCAGGTTTTCACTAATGTTGTAAAAAATAAAGTTTTCCAGTTCGAGCGTTAAGTATCTTGTCTTTGCAGTCTATTCAATTGAATATAGGTTGAAAAGGATTTGCAAATCATTGTATTCCGTTTTCATTTACCATTTTCACTACGTGCCAACTTCACTGGTTTTGGGGTACGTACAATTTCAGTTTGCTTCAGTGTGATAAGTACAGCATATATGTGCATCTATAGGGGGAAGAGATGGATAAGGTAGGGGGGAAAGGAAAAGAGGTGGACCGTGAGCGGGAAAGAACCTAAAAAGCATTGGAGAGCACAGAGGAAATGAGGCAGGGCGAAAAGGGAGAGACGGGCCAAAAAGCAGGGGAGGAACCAGTGAAGAAATGTACAAGACATAGGAGGGAGGGAAGAAAAATAACGGCCATTGCATGAGGGAAATCGGGGACGGCAATAAAACAAACGAGCAGAGACAGGAAGGAGGAGGGGTGCAGGAGAGAAAGAGGACAGCTTGACGGGCCTGTTGTCTCTGGCTGCAGTAGAAAGCATGCAGGTCCAGTCTGCTCCAACAGCCAATATGGGAAACACATTTTGCAGCACACCCCCGCCCAGCTCAGATTACAGCACCGTGCACCCGTGAGCCCACGCGGCTTCTACCTGGGCACGCAAGCCGGGCCGGCGTGTGCTGGAACAGGCGGGGCGTGGCCACGGGCTCGGGACTTGTCGCCGGTCGCCTTTTTAGGGAGTGTGGCGCTGCGTGGTGGAGAGGGGGTGATGCTGCGGTCTGGTCTCGGGCATTAGTGCGGGACGGCGCGTACCTGCAGGGCTGTGTCAAAGGCCGAGAGGTGTGCGAGGGGGCGGAGTGGTGCGAGGCGCTGATCTCCCCGATGACGGCGAGCGCGGCCTGCAGGGCGCCGTGTTTACCCAGCACTTTTTCCCGCCGCTGCCGCTGCTCGGGTGACTCATCCATCAGCGCAGAGGAGTCTCCCACAGCGTAGAGCTGGGCCAGGAGCTCCGAGCTAATGAACTCCTTCACCTAGCCAGGGGGATTACAAACAGATGCGACAAGTCAAACACGTTATACTCTTATATATTTAGATTTCGCCGTAGTTTACGGCTCTTCCGATGAAATGATATTTCCCCGTGGTTTAACAGCCCTCTTGATGAACGGCGGGTGAAAAAAAAAAAAGTGGCTTTGTACTACTTTTCTCTGTGGAGTCACTGGAAAAAAATAATCACATGCTGCAGAACCTCTAAAGAAAACACGGATGCCTCCGATTTGCAACCTTTGAACAATAATGGCATTAGAATTGATCGGTCCGGCGTCAAACTGTCGCCATCATAAAAAAACGATATTGACATTCCAGGCAATGTTTTAAATCAGGGGTTTTCAAAAGTAAGAAATGTACCAGCTTGGGGGAAATAAGGAAAATCCAATTTTTTTTCAAACCTGCTGAGCTACCGTATTTTTCGGAGTATAAGTCGCTCCGGAGTATAAGTCGCACCTGCCGAAAATGCATAATACAGAAGGGGAAAAACATATATAAGTCGCACCGGAGTATAAGTCGCATTTTTGGGGGAAATTTATTTGATAAAACCCAACACCAAGAATAGAGATTTGAAAGGCAATTTAAAATAAATAAAGAATAGTGAACAACAGGCTGAATAAGTGTACGTTATATGACGCATAAATAACCAACTGAGAAGGTGCCTGGTATGTTAACGTAACATATTATTGTAAGAGTCATTCAAATTACATATAGAACATGCTATATATTTACCAAACAATCTGTCACTCCTAATCGCTAAATCCCATCTAGTCTCTTACGTGAATGAGCTAAATAATATTATTTGATATTTTACGGTAATGTGTTAATAATTTCAAACATAAGTCGCTCCTGAGTATAAGTCGGCCAAACTATGAAAAAAAATGCAACTTATAGTCCGAAAAATACTGTGACTAACATGTGTAACGGATTTTTGGTAAGCCAGGTTGAGAGTAAAGTCCAATAAAACACTGCATAACCGACCTATGCTTTGATGTTGTAAACACAACTCTCAATTCAAAAGCAATTAGATGCGAAAAAACAATTTAGAAATATATTTAAAACTTATGTTTGATAGACAAAATATTTCATTTCATTTAAAAGGGGGTCATGTATTTCAATTAATGAAATGAGGATGTAATTTGTGTTGTGATGTATCTTATTACTATTTATTGAATTAAGTGAGTGTGCATTGTTTTTTGTAGTAAATTAAGAATCAGTTAATTGTGTATTCAGAATCAAGTAAAGATGTAAAAAGGCAATACAAGTGATGAGGCAAAACATCATAGGATTTTGCTTTTTCCTGTTCCTTTTTGTACACATCACGTGTTTTCTTTCCCGCGAATAGCACATTTTATTTTTAGCAGTGCTCTCTTTTTTGATGGATGTGATTTTTGATATTATTGTTGTGTTCAAAATGAAATAAATTAACTGAAAAAGTTACAAGAAATATTACAAAAGTATAAAATCACACTTTGGATTTTATTTAACTGTTATTTTTATTGATTAATGTGTTAGAGTACGTAAGTTATTTACTTGAAAGCCCCCCATCGGGACAAGAGTGGGAAATTAGCAATAACTATACATTCTCTGAACGGCACATTAGTTGCATTAATTGTTTTTGAACTATGTTGAACTTTATCATCCCTATTCAAATAAAATAAAATAATATTCTATGAGTTAAGCAGTGGTCATTACAAAAACACTCATAATGTTAACATAAGCTTTGAAGTGACAGCGTAATGCAGGGGTTCTTAACCTTTTTGACCTCGGGGCCCAACTATTCCACACTCAGATATTGAGACTGAATTAGTAATCTGACTATTGATATTTATCTTAATCAATAATCATATATAACCTACTTGCAGCTCACAAAGGATATTAAACCAAGATTATTATTTATCTAACACATAAACCTTAGGACAGGCTGATTTAGAAAAAATAGTACTAACCAAATACACTGCATAAGAAAGGGACTCATAAATAACTGATAAAAAATATATTTACATACAAATATGTTGTGCTAAAATTAACCAAAATAATAATGAATATGTTTCTTAACTAAACTGTCGATAAATTTAAGTGCAATTTAAAAGAAAGCTACACCACTTTAGTCATATTTTTGCGCTTAAATAACTTCCCGAAGAATTTGGCATCAGACTTCTTCTGTTTGTTTGATGTTGTCATTACTGCCACAAGTGGTGTAAACGTGTATTACAACTGAGAACCAATGCGGAGCACACAGACCACAGCTGACGAACAGATATCTTGTGTTATGTAACCTAGATATTGGGTTTCACAATGTAAAGCGCTTTAAGTCACTAGAGAAAAGCGCTATATAAAAATATAATTCACTTCACTTCATCTTTTGCCGGCCCTCTAGGTGGAGCTTGTGGCCCAACAATGGACAATATTAACAAACATTGGCATTTATAGATCATTTTCACGCAAGTGTAAAAATGAAATTAAAGATCAGAACAGGGGTGCCCACTATGTCGATCGCGAGCTACCTGTCGATCACGTAGGGTGTGTTAGGCGATCGGCAGCCAGGCATTAAAAAAAATCGACCTAAAAATTAACGATAAATCTTCACCAAGACGAAACTTTCGTCATTTGATTGACATTTACAGCACCCGGCGGTCTTGTGAGATGACGCTAGCTGCTGTGAGATGATTATTATGAAAAAATGATCGACAGGAAGGCGAGAATAACTTTTTATTTCTCGTGCGCCGTACCTACCGTCAAAACTCTAAAAACTGACTGCACAGAAGAGAAATATAATCTTAGAGAACATTTAAATTTAAAACATTTGTACGCACGTACAACACTTAAGACCCTCAGTATATCAGTATGTGGAATTAAATTATGGAATGGATTAAGCAAAGAAATCCAACCATGTACTAATATGATCCACTTCAAGAAACTCTTCAAACTTTAAGTGTTTACAAAGTACAAAGAAGAAGAACCATGACAATATTCTGAATTTATCTCATCCATCCATTCATTCATTTTCAAGATAATATTACTCATCTCACCATATGAAATGTAACTTAATTCACCGAGTATTATTTATTTATTTTTATTGTGATTACTAATGGAGTATATTGTTAATAATTTGAGAACAGGAAGTGAACAAAAGTTTTAGCAGCTGTTATGTAAAAGAAATGGGGTAGGATTAAATAAGCTCTGCTTCTTCCTACTCTTTTTTGAACATGTTGAAAAGAGAAACTGGTAATTGTGATCTATCATGTTGTATGCATGCTTGTTCCAAATAAACTCAAACTCAACTCTACAGTTCCGGTCTTCACAATAAAAGCCCTGCTTTATCCTGCCTGCGCTAACAAAATAAGTCTCAGAAAGCTAGTGTGCACAAGCTAGCAAGCTACGGAGTTTTCTGCAAATATATTTCTTGTAAAGTGTTTAAAAAGGAATATGGAAGCTGGACAAATAAGATGCCAAAAACCAACCACTTTCATGTGGTATTTGACAGAAAGGAGGACTTTTTTTCTCCTCCATTTGAACGTGTGGATGTTATCATCACTACTGTCTGATTCCAATCAATGCAAGTCATTAGAATCAGGTAATACACCAATTAATATTCTTGTCTTCATGAAAGAAAGGAATCCATATGTGTTAAACATGCTCATATTATCATTAAACAGCTTTAATTTGTTAACCAAAGCATCTCTTTTATGGATAAAGAAATATAAATGATATATGTGAATGAGGTAGATCCCCTCGACTTGGTCAATTGAAAAGTAGCTCGCCTGCAGAAAAATTGTGGTATGATTTTGTTGGAAAACTTTTGCAGTATTTTGCTGTGAATCACTTTGGTGAGGCTGGCCCTCTTTTTGAAATGGTGTCGCTTAAAAAAAAAAAAAGAGAGAAGAAAAGTGAACTATCTGTTGATGACGTGAGGTCTTGGGAGGTACTTTAAAATCTCTTGTGACATCTAAACATTGTTGTGGTTGTGACTATGACGTTTTGTGCGACTTTTATAGGTGTATATTTTCCAACCCTCAAAGGTGTTTGCCTTTAGGAGTTCTTCTGTGGATTCTAATGGCGACTGAGAAGACAAGTGTTGAAGATGGATGTTTGGGTCCATGTACCACATTTTCCGCACTATAAGGTGCACCTAAAACAGGGGTCGGGAACCTTTTTGGCTGAGAGAGCCAAGAAAGCCAAATATTTTAAAATGTATTTCTGTAAGAGCCATATAATATATATTTTTTTAACACTGAACACAACTAAACGCGTGCATTTTTAAGTAAGACCAACATTTCCAAAGTATAATAAGTCTATTATTCTTTGGAATAACATTGTTATTCTGATGCTAACTGCGGAGGGGACGTGGCCTGCGGGCCTGCAGCGAAGCAGGGTGTGCCAGGACCGGCCTCAAAATCAGCGACAGGTGCGTAGATGGCCCATCTCGGCCTTGTTATCTAATCACATGTCGCTCTGTTATAAGCAGCAGCCAGGAGGAGAGACGGGGTTGAAACTGGAGCCAGAGCGCCAGCGAGAACGAAAGAGAAAAAGACAATTGCTGGAAAGCAACAGAAAGACTTATTGAAAAATAAAACAATATTGTAACCCTGAGACAGGCTCTCATGTCGGTGCTTGGTGGTCTGAAGAACCCCCAGGAGGACAAGCCCCACACTAACCAATAATAAATAAATTACTTCTTACCATTAACGCAACTTCTTAAACATAAAAAAGCATGAGAATGTTTTATATTTTGAACGTTATTTTTAACAAGTGGAATTATTCATTACTTATTGTGTCAAGCCATGTCAGCTCAGATTGATCCGAGAGCCAGATGCAGTCATCAAAAGAGCCACATCTGGCTCGCGAGCCATAGGTTCCCTACCCCTGACCTAAAACCACACATTTTCTCAAAAGCTGACAGTGCGCCTTATAATCCGGTGCGTCTTATATATGGACCAATATTGAGCCACAACAGGTCTCGCAACTACTGTAAGCAGCCGCCGACCTTATTTTCCCTCGTAGAAGAAGAAGCACGCGGTGCATGCTGGGATATATGACTGCGGGAGGCGTGCCGTTTCTGTGTGTTTATGTAAAGACCCCAAAATGGCTGCTGTTATGAAACACGCTTACGACGCAGAATTTAAACTCAAGGCGATCAGTCACACAGTAGAACACGGGAATAGAGTAGCAGCGAGAGAATTTAACATTAACGGCAGCGACACTGACTCGTTTAATGATGACTTTGACAAGCATGTTGGATGCCGTATTCGCCCAACTGTTTGATTCGAACACTGAAGAAAAAGAATTTAAGGGATTCGTGGATGAGGAATAACTTAACAAAGTGAGCTTTACATGTTTATTTTGTGTGTTGTGTTGTGTGACATTATCGTTTGAGCAACGTTGAGTTATTGATATATTATTGCTTTGCACTATTTCGAGTGTTACTATGTGATTGCACTAAGGTTTGATGTACCGTATCAGACTGTTTTTTACGTGTTTATTGAATTGGGGAAAATAATAAAACAGTTGTTTAGTCATTTTGGGAGTGAACGGAGTTGTCAGAACACTGGTTTGTAATCTATTAATAAAGTTTGACTGACCTATCTTACTGTTTTGTTGACATTCCCTTTAGCGCAGCTCCATCTAAAGGATGCTTAACGTAACCTCAGTCTCTACTGTAGCATCTATTCTACGCGCCTTATAATGCGGTGCGCCTTATATATGAACAAAGTTTTAAAATAGGCCATTCATTGAAGGTGCGCCTTATAATCCGGTGCGCCTTATAGTGTGGAAAATAGGGTAAGTGTGTGTGTGTGTGTGTGTGTGTGATGTTGGCATACACTGTTGATCATCAAGTGCATGATGGCCTTGGGCATCAAGTCCTTGACGGTCTTGTGGATAATGCCCATGTAGGAGTCCACCAGGTTGCGAATGGTTTCCACCTGGCGCTCCAGTTGGGGGTCGGTGAAGTTCTCGGGTGCCCCGTTATTCAGCTTTTGGACCTGGAAGGGAAACACACACAGAAGCATGTACAAGCTCAGGCACTGATGATGCATAGTGGAGAGTGCAAAATGGAGGGGATGCATACGGGGGAGTTGGCAGGAGAAATAATAAGAAAAAAAGGGGGTGAAAAGACGGGGAACTGCTGATTAGAACCAGACTGGAACACACACACATTGCAGTGACATCACGGGCCAAGAATGTTGAGCCGAGGAGCCAACGACAGAGCGAGATGGAAGGGGTGGGGGTCCTTGCAGAGGAAAATGGTGTAGGGTTCAACCAAAAGGGGGGCGGCGGGGTGCAAAGGCAATATGTGCATGGAGCTCAAGGGCATAAGGGTGCAGGTACGGGGTCACGACAAGGCTCTGACAACAGAGGGTCACGGTACTCACTTTGACATCTTCAGGGAAGATGCCGGCCCGGAGCATTGAGGACTTCCAGCTGTCCAGCTCCTCCCGAGAGTTACAGGACAGCTCCAAGAATTTGTGGTCCTTGTAGACATTCCTGCGAGTTCATACAATAATAATAGGGTTATGTGTCACATACTGTGTATGACAATGTGGCCAGAAGTATTGGGACGAATGTCTCGGTCTTATTTCTTCATTTTAATCTATAGGTTGTGGACAACTCAAATAATTTAAACTATTGGCTAAGAGACAATATGATGGACATTACTTTAAAGGAGTCCTTGTACAGCTTATATAGCAATATAGATTTAAAAACTCGAAAAAAAACATCTTTAAGCCGCTTTCTAAATGTCACTTCAGAATGAGCTGTTTTGAGGGCGGTCTTATCTAAGTCCTCCTCTTCGACTTTATCTTCTTCACGTCAGCCATGTTTTCGTTTTGCCATATCAATTCTTTTGATAATACATGTTCAAACTAAATGCTAGTTGTTATTACAAATGTCAACAGCGGAGTATTTTAGCATTTGTAAGAGCCAGTCTGCCCCACAACAAAAGGATGGCGAAAACCAAGGAACTTTGTGACTACAACTTAAAATACATAATTTCGCAGAAACATTTTCAAAAAGTTGCGCAAAAGTTGAGCTTAATTTTTCAATAACCTGTGGTCACGTAATTAATGTGTTTGTATTGAAGAACCTTTATGCCTTATTTAAGTTTTATCTCCATTTTACCACCAGGGGGCATTACCATCCCAGTGAATCAGTTGGCAAAGCAAGGATTCTGTTCTCGGCTTCCATAGGACGAATTCTTCTCAAATAGTGGGGCGAGCCAATACTTGCCAAGCCTCCCAATTTTTCCGGGAGACTCCCGAATTTTTGTGCTGCTCACGAAAATCTCCCGGGGCAAACATTCTCCCTATTTCCACCCGGACAACAATATTGGGGATATGCCTTAAAGGCACTGCCTTTAGCGCCCTCTACAACCTGTCGTCACGTCTGCTTTTACTCCGTACAAACAGTGTGCCGGCCCAGTCACATAATATATGCGGCTTTAACACACACATAAGTGAATGCAATGCATACTTGGTCAACAGCCATACAGGTCACACTGAGGGTGGCCGTATAAACAACTTTTAACACTGTTACAAATATGCGCCGCACTGTGAACCCACACCAAACAAGAATGACACATTTCGGGAGAACATCCACACCGTAACACAACATAACACAACCGAACAAATACCCAGAACACCTTGCAGCACTAACTCTTCCGGGACGCTGCAATATACACCCCCAGCTACCATCAACCCACCAGCCCCATCTCCAGAATTCAAAGGTTTCAAGGTTGGCAAGTATGGGTGAGTCAACCTCGGGGTGGGGCGATGAAACTCCAAGGGGGGCACGTGTGACTTTGGGGAGCATGTTTTATCAGAAGGGGCATCAAAAAAAAGTATATATATATTTTTAAAATTAATCTATTAAAGAAAAAAATCAAAAATCGATTTAAAAAAATTTACCAAATTTTTTTTTTTACGAATCTGTCCTGTCCAGCCACTCAGACAAACCATATTGTTGACGTAGATCAGGAGTGTCGAACTCATTTTAGCTCAGAGGCCGTATGGAGGAAAATCTGTGCACACACTATTAAAATCATGGCATTAAAACTAAAACATAGAGACAACTTCTGGTTGTTTTCTTTGTCTTACTTTGGCCAAAAATAGAACAAAAACATTCTGAAATATTACAATAAAAATATCGACAGTTTTTAAGTTTAGATCCATGAAGGAAAGAAGAAAGTGAATAAATGTTTATAACTGAATACATTTACATATTTCTTTTGTATTATTTGTTTTAATTATTAAGTAACTACTGCTGTTTTTTGCATTAAAGTTCTGTTGACTGAGCTGCCATTTTTTGACTGTAAAATCTACGGTTGTTGTTTTTAACGGTGTATTGTAAAAGGAAAGACTGTACATTTGTTTTTACAGTACAAAAACTGGCAGCTAAGTTGCCAGAATAAAAAATCTACTTGTACTGTTTTTCCATTAACAATATAATGTTGTAAATTTAACACAAAAATGTGGACAACTAAGCTGCCAGCTTTTACCATAAAATTTTGTAAAAAAAAAACATTTTGTAAATGTAAAGTTTTTACTGTAAAATCCACCGTCTACTTAAAACAGGGGTGTCCAAACTTTTTCCACTGAGGGCCGCAGACTGTAAAATCAAAGCCTACGGGGGCCATTTTGATATTTTTCCTTTTTAAAAGCAATACAATAGTTGTTTTTTTTACCTTTATGGCTTTCCTGAAGTTTGGTCCCTGGTTTCCGGAAGGGTCTCACAGTCATAAAAATGTTAGAAATAAGTCATAAATTATTATTTTTTTTAATTTAACGCTTGAATCTCGAGATCAACTTCAGGTCTGTCTGTTGTTATAACATTTTTTTAAATTGTGTTTTTTATGTTTATGGCCTTTATGTCAAATCCCTTATTTATATGGCAAACACACAAACTATGCAAGATTTTTCCCCAAAACATTTCAAAGTGGAATATTTGACGTGAAGTCATTGGAACCCTAAATAAGTCAATAATTCATAATGATAAAAAAAAGAATAAGTGTTGAAAATAAGCCAAATGTATATTTATATTTTTTTACTTTTAACGCTTAAGTCTGTAGATCTTTTGATTATAAGATTTTATAATTTTTTACATACATTTTTGTTTGTTTGATGCCCTTTTTGAGAAAGAAAACTTTGTTTCGCACAAAATATGCAATATTATCCCTGCAAAATATTTGAAAGTGAATTGTTTCAGTGAAGTAATTGGAGCCTTCAGCAGGTCAGTAACAGTCTTTGTGTTATTAGTGTCAACACTGCAACTTTTTCTTGTTACATGCCACCGTTTACTCTTTTATTACACCCTTTTATGTTTTACATTTTTATTATAGTAGTTTCTAGAATGGGCCGGGGGCCATTAACAAATTAGCTGGGGGCCACAAATGGCCCTCGGGCCGCACTTTGGACACGCCTGACTTAAAACAATTAATATAAGTAATAATGTAATCCAGAGGCAAATTCATACATTATTCGCTGTTACAAGCGGCCCTCTGATGGCAGCCATAACTGCAATGTGGCCCTCAATCAAAACCAGTTTGACATCCGTGGTTTAGGATTTTAAAAATGTTTTCAAACACATTGATGCATTTTAAATATTTTCTGTTGTTTCAAATTGATCTATATTTCTTTCTTCTTTTTCTTAAATGTAAATAAAGATACAATGTTATGCAGAGGGTTATTTTTTACAATATTATAGACAAATGATACTACCGGTATTTATGGTTGCGGTAGAGAGTTGGGGAGAGGGGCGCGGGTTTTTGTTTGGGTGAAAAACTAATTGAGAGGTGCATAGTTGGACAGACGCAAGAGAGGAACATAATTTCTGTGTCCTTTACATGACCACATAGTCTGTCTATGGGCCTCACCTCAGAGCGTACAATTTCCATCTGCTGGCATTTCTACACATGTGACAGATGTGGTACGTGGGACTGGGGATTAGCAAAGAACTTCACGATACGATACCTATAATGATACATGATTCACGATACAGTATTGCGACATTGTAATATGACGATATATAGTGGTCTTCAACATAATTTACTGATTAATGTCAAATGTGGCTTAAAACACGTGTATATGTACAGAAGATGACAGTAATCGTTCAATAAGGAAGTCAAGAAATACATTTAAAAAAAGGATTGTTTAAATTTTAAAGTTAGAAAAGTATTGCGATATATTGCCATTGGGATATATTTACCCATTCCTAGTAGTGCAGCTACGTTATTTTATTGCTGTGCCTTTATTTTGAAGGCCTAATGAACCTGGGCTATACCAGTGGTGTGCCGTCAGGGCCAGCAAGGCCTTCTCTGCTGGCCAAACATACCCAGAAATCATGATCACAATTCAAGATAAAAGTCATTTTTAATTTACTTTCCTTAAATATTTTAAAAGTATTCATATTCTCTACATGTCATATTATGCTCCTTCCAGCGCTGTTGTTTTAGGTCATAGAGTTATAATCTAATCAGAACTCAGCTAGCTTGTGTTGCCATGCTGTGCGAAATCTGCCCGAGGTCTTCAGAATCAACAATGCGGGCATCCGTGCGCTGTCAGTGAACGGACACAAACATTTGACAGACAGTTGCGATAGCCTATCAGATCACAAGTTGTTGTCAGTAAGGCCTTCTAGCTGGCCTAAGGCAGAGTGGTCGATTGTACGGAATATGTACTGTACTGTGCAATCTACTAATAAAAGTTTCAATTCAATATTTCAATTAAATTCCATTGCATTGCGTAATTTTCTGCCGCTTTTGCTGAGAACAAACTGTAGCAATTATTTTTGTTGTTAAACAACACAAAGTCCATCAACATCAATGGTGAATTGAGGATATGGTTGTACGATGCAGGGACACGTTTGATCGGGGAGACAGGTGACGTGCGCCAAGGGACAAAGTCGATGGAAGAAATAAAAATAAAATTTGCAAGAAAATTGCGGGTATTGGGCAAAGTTACAAGGCAGCGCATTATTGAGGGGTGTGGTTGCATTTGTGTGAATTGAGGGTCTGAATCACATTGCTACTCATTTGTGTTGCAAGTCTCTCCACAGAGTGGTGAGGACGGCGGAAAAGATCATCAGGACTCCTCTGCCTCCTATTCAGGAGCTTGCAAAAAGCCGCTGCCTGACCAGGGCTCAGAAAATCTGCAGACTCCTCCCACCCCCACCAAGGACTGTTTTTACTGCTGGACTCTAGAAAGGGTTTCCGCAGCCTCCGAAGCAGAACCTCCAGGTTCTGTAACAGCTTTTTCCCTCAGGCTGTAAGACTCTTGAACGCATCATAACAATTTCCTCAATTCCCCCCAAAAAATTAATTAACTCACTGGAATATAAAGACAATATAACATACATCCATAAACATGGATGCATATGCAAAAGTGCAATATATTTATCTGTACAGTAACCTATTTACGGGCAGCACGGTGGAAGAGGGGTTAGTGCGTCTGCCTCACAATACGAAGGTCCTGAGTAGTCCTGGGTTCAATCCCGAGCTCGGAATCTTTCTGTGTGGAGTTTGCATGTTCTCCCCGTGACTGCGTGGGTTCCTTCCGGGTACTCCGGCTTCCTCCCACCTCCAAAGACATGCACCTGGGGATAGGTTGATTGGCAGCACTAAAATTGGCCCTAGTGTGTGAATGTGAGTGTGAATGTTGTCTGTCTATCTGTGTTGGCCCTGCGATGAGTGGGCGACTTGTCAAGGGTGTACCCTGCCTTCCGCCCGATTGTAGCTGAGATAGGCGCCAGCGCCCCCCCGCGACCCCAAAGGGAATAAGAGGTAGAAAATGGATGGATGGATGGATGGATGGGGGTAACCTATTCACTTATATCTTATCGCTTATTGTTCTTTAATCCTGCACTACCATGAGCTATTGCAGGGGTAGGGAACCTATGGCTCTAGAGCCAGATGTGGCTTCCCACCTATTGACATCCAAAATCGCTGCCGTTGTGTCCTTGGGCAGGACACTTCACCCTTGCCCCCGGTGCCGCTCACACTGGTGAATGAATGATGAATGGATGATTGGTGGTGGTCGCAAACTGGCAGCCACGCTTCCGTCAGTCTACCCCAGGGCAGCTGTGGCTACATATGTAGCTTACCACCACCAGGTGTGAATGAATGATGGGTTCCCACTTCTCTGTGAGCGCTTTGAGTATCTAACAATAGAAAAGCACGATATAAATCTAATCCATTATTATTAATATTATTATTATTATTATTATGATGACTGCATCTGGCTCTCGGATAAATCTTAGCTGAAATTTGCTTAACATGATAAGTAATGAATAATTACTCTGGTAATCACAGAGTTGAAAATAACCACGTATCAACGAGACTACAAAGCATTTCATTTATTATTGGTTATTTTCAGAATACCAATGTTATTAAAAAGAATAAGAGACTTATCATACTCTAAACATGTTGGTCTTTCTTAAAAATGCACAAATTTAGTTGTACTCCGTGTTAAAAAAAAAATATTAAATGGCTCTCACGGAAATACATTTTAAAATATTTGGCTTTCATGGCTCTCTCAGCCAAAAAAGTTCCCGATCCCTGAGCTAATGCAATGAAATGTCGTTCTTATCAGTACTGTAAAGTTCAAATTTCAATGACAACAAAAAGGAAGTCTAAGTCCAAGCTGTCAACTCATCTTCAGTGGATAGTAAATCTATACTGCTATACACGCTGTGCACTGACTACTCTAAAGCATGTCCACACCTAATTTCTATGGTATTGTCTATTGAAAATCTACACAGGTTGCTGAAATGTGAGGTATTGTAAACAATTAAACAGCAGAAAGTAACGTATCATCTCAGTCATTGGCTGCGATTTACAAACGAGTGCAAGAAGATGCAGATAGCACTTTTCCCCCTCAACTCGTCCTCAGTCCCACATATACTTTATCTATGTAATTAAAAGATAATTTGCTTATAATTTATAGTCCCTGCAAAGCTCCAGGACTCCATGAAGCTTGGCTTGGGTCTACTTTGAGCGCGCAGCTTTCTTATGAGCGCTCTGGCAGCTTCTATTCTCGACTAATTACCATGTAGCAATAACACGCAAATCAACGTACATGAGGGAGCTGGGGTCAAAATTCGTGCCGATTGGCATTTACTTTCCTATTTTCCTCGTTAGTTTGCATTTAGTGTCTGTGCGTCCACATAATGATCATGGAAGTGCTATGGCTGCGCAATCGACTCAACCAGAAAAAAACCCCCAAAAGCAATCTGTGTCCCATCTGTAAGACATTTTTGTTTAATCGCTTGGTTGTTTCTTCCCTCCTCTCGTTGTTCCCGTCTCAACATCACAACCTCAAATATGTGAGATTGTTGAGCGTGTATGAGACAACTGCAACGCAGAGCACACCAGAGAGAGAGGGATCAACAAACAGGCCGGAGCTAACGCTGGGTGAGGCTAATAAGTCAGGGTGTGGTGGCTAGCAGTCAGGGCAGCGGGCCAACAATGACAATACTAGAATGCTATTACTCTACAATCAGGACACATGTGTGTACCGAGAATGCCGCGCACGGTAAAAAGATTTATCACACGGTCAAACTTTTTTTTTTTTTACACATCTGGAAGTAACCCTGCTGCTTGAGAGCATTTTTCTGATTAGCGAAAATAGAAGAAGAAGAAGAAAAGAAAAAGGCGGGGTGGTGCTAGTGGTCGGGGTTCAGAGTCAGAGGACAGATTTTGACACATTCCTGGCTGATGCCGCTGATACGATTCGGTCCTCCCCTCTACCCTTTTTTCGCGTTCGCCTTTTTTTTTTCTTCTGCGGCGAATCGAGCAATTCTTTCCAAACGAGAGCCGCATCGTCTCTGATCCAAGCACTCTGGCTTTGATTAGCTGCTTAATGAGCCTGCCGTCGGTATGCTGTGGTCCACACACACTCGCATTCAAATTCAGCTTGTGTGTGTGTGTGTGTGTGTGTGTGATTAACACAGCACATATGCGCTGGGTCCAATCAGCTCTGATTACACTCTTTCTTTCCCCCTCTCTTATGTTTAAGGCAACAAATCCGTGTGGCGTAACCCCACCCGCTGCCACCGGCACCGGCATCTCAGCAGAGCGGGCCAGGTCACAGGAAGGGCATTAAAAGCATCTTCCCTTGTTTTTCCTAGCAGGTGACAGGAACACAACCCCCCCTCCCGTCTTGCTGACTCACAGGCCTTTATGCACGGACCTTGACTCTGTATTGAAGACAGCGAAGGCGAATTTGCTGGACATGAAGCCCTTGTCCACGTCACGCAGCTTCAGGTTGTCCAACCGAAGCATGTACCTTTTCTCCGTCTCCTGCAGAGGGGGTGGAGGGGATGTTTCAAAAAGGGTGATAAAGATAAAAGTTGACAGCAGTATGCGTGGTTAAAATATGACACAGGTGTTTTTTTGGTTTTCACAAAGAGAAAACGGTACTCTTGGGCCTAGTGAGGTCACATGTCTGGTGCTAAACATTTTTCAGGCTGCGTCCTGAAGAAGTCGGCAGCCAGCTGCACGGTGGAGAAGTGTGTGCGTGATGCAGACGAGGAGCCCACCAACTAACTGCTGTGTGGGATCCTGCATGTCCCTCATCACCCCCAGGAACATTTGTATGACAGTTAAAGTGTGGAGGCAAGGAAGACAAGAGCCCAAGCTGGCAGTGAACGGGAGAAGTGGAAGAAAAAGAAAAAAAAGAGGTTGGTTCCACATGTGAAAGTGATTACTCAGATTCGGGCTCCAACGAAACACTTCTCCGAGAGTGAAGCCCACCCTCCGCCCCCTCATTTCTCTTTCTGTAACCTTCAGGGGAAAGAAGCAAGGGGGTGGGGGGGGCTTCCAAAAGGCTGTTAAGAGGTACAGCTGTTGATGAGGTAGTCTTGGAGGACGTGTGACTAACACGGAAAAGAAAAGTATGTCTTGCAAACATTTTCTTGGTGTGTGCGTGTTTGTGTGTGCGTGCAAGCAAGATGCACCCATAAAACAATTTGGTCTTCCCCTGTGCTCCCCTGAACCCTACAACTCTCTTCCTCTTGTCGTTCTTTCCCTTTTTCCCCCAAAAGAGGCCCACTTCCTGTAACAGAGGCCGAGCGCGCGCACACACATACACACACACACACACACACACACACACACACACACACACACACACACACACACACACACACACACACACACACACACACACAAAATGACAGAAAGCGATTGGCGCTCATACAGCAACATCTGGGATCGTTTTAGACGTGAGGGGGGAGGAGACTGGATGGAGTATAGGGTGCTCCGAGAGGCAGAAAGTAGAGATGAAGAAAAGGAAGGATAGAGAAGGAGAGAGAGAGGTTAATTTTACAGGAGTTAGATGCGGAAAATGGGTCGAGGAAGGCTGGAAAGGTCCAAAAGTTGATCCCGGTCAAGCCATATAAGGCTTCTCGCTTCCTCCCTAATGCTCGCTCTCCCTTTCTCTATTTCCTTATGGCTTCCCGAGCTCACAGGGAGGACTCGTGAGCCCAACGAGTTGATGTGCCACGTCAAGACTGGATACTATCCCGGGACCTGAGGAGTGGAACGTCAGACGCACGAGAGACGGGACCAGAAAGGAGGGAAAAAGTTTTTTGCTAGGCCGTCCATTAGGCAGCCCGGGTGAGAAGAGGCTTCAGAGTCAGTTGACTCCTGCTCCGTCATCCCAGTGTTCAGACTACCTGTTCAGGATCTTGGTGGTGTACAGTAGTCTGCACATTGGTTAGACTGTGCACGGAATGGCAACCTGAGAGCGCTCATGCTCTGCTTAGAACTACTACAATGAGCGGCAAATATGTGTACATTTTGTATTTTTGTGTAGTTTTACGTGCACAATACTTGTTGCACTGTAAAATTCCGCCACCCATGTTGGGTGTTTTTGCATGGCCACAAAATGCGCGCTTGTGTTTGCAGACATCTTGGCTCTACTTCTGGACGTGTGTTTGTGTGTGTGCGCCTTAAATCTGGTGGTCTCAGGGTCGTTGCGGGGTATCATTCATCAGCGCTGTTGTGTCTGAGGCGGTGTCTAATGGAGGTGAGATAGGGCACGGGCCTTGCATGCACACACACAAACACACAGAGGCGTGTAGATTAAGTGTATGCATTAGTCAGACGTCTGTTTATCCTCAAAAAGGGGCTGCAGGAGGCCTGTCAGTTGAGGAGGGTGAAGGAATGTCTATCTGCTCAGCGCGGAGCGGAGATAAGAGCGGTCGCTGCGATACGGGATGAGAGAAAAATCGGGTTGTGATTCAGGAAAAAAAAAGGCGGGCAGTTTGGCGAAACAAGGGATGGAAAAGGTGGGGAGAAATGGTCATGTGGGAATTCTCTGGGCAAGCTCTTGGAAGCTGGTGTTTGGACAACGCTTCACTTTTTCTAACCAGGAATGTGCAAAGTCCCAGCGAGACTGCCAACCACAGAGAGAGAGAGAGAAAAGGGGGGAGGAAAAGGGAGGTTTAAGAAATAGAACATAAAATCAAAGTTGGAGGGGAGGCAGCTCATGTAGAAGGAAAAAAAAATGTGTGTGGAGTTAGTGTGGGCGGAAATGTGAGAATCGCGAGAGAGGAAGCAGACGCTTAGCCTGTATGCGTGCGCACGCACACACACAGACGCCTATGGGAATGTCACAGATCTGATCCGCGGCAATAAAGTGGATGACTGAAAACGCCTTCAAGCCTCCCACACGCTTAAACCCAGATAAACCCTCCAAGGGACGTTACGGTGACGCCATCCCTAAACGCTTGCATGCCGGCTTGTGTGAAAGTTGTAAAGGCTAAGTAAGAAGATGACAAGGAATCTGTATATATGCAATAAGCATACCCGGCGGCTGCTGCGTCTGGGAACGTTCAGTGTTTATTTCGAAAGCAACCATGTGTGCGTCCAAATGAGCGTATATTTTTTCTGCGCAATTTGCATGTCGCTTTGTTTACATCAGGCTCTGTGTGTGTACTGTATACTGTATATACAAGTCTGTCCTCTGTGTGCGCTTGTGTGTGTGTGTTTGCTGCTCTTTGTTTGGATTGGGGCAACTCCAGCTGTGTCAAAGTGAGCCGTTCCAAATGCCTGAAATCCCAGAGGAGGAAGAAGAGGGGGAGTAAGGGGAAGAGTGAATGGAAGGCGAGACCAAAAGGGGTGGAGTATTGAACATGGGGGATGCAAGTGGCAAGCCCGGGTGGTAGAAGAAAAAACACACTGGTTTTGCTAATGCGATTGACGGATTTTGCATGATGGCGACTATAAGCCACACATGCAGTCTTCACTGTCTCTCAACCAAGCATCACAAGTGTTGATACTCTTGAGGTGCTTGCTTTTTTCACCCCTGCACATCTTCCCATGACGTGAGCTGCGACCAGACTGTTGTGGTGTGTCTGCCTGTCTACACTTGCTGTGCAGACCTTCTGCTCCTGTACAGCAGGCACAGACAGGCAGACAGATGGCAGCCCCACTGACACCAGGACCGCCCGGCAAAATGTGACGGAACGTACCTCCTCTCCACTACAATGCTGTTGCAAATGTGTTTTAAACTGAGTTGTTTTAATAAAAACATGGTGTATTCTAGTGCGATACTCTTGTTCTTTTACTACTAAGAAGTACACACCTCATTATCCTTGAACCAAGAGAGGCTCTCCGCAGTAAGAACGAACCAGTAGTCCTTGGCGATGATGCTAATGTTGGTGATGGTGAGCCAGCCTTTGTGTATAACCTGCACGATAAGCAAACATAAAGTACTTAGAAGCCTATATAGAGTATATGGACTATGATGGTAAAGCAGATCGTATGCAGCAAAAGTTGTGAAAATTGACAGAATAAAAAGATCAGAACGGTTATTTCCCAGGACAGATCGTGGCGCCAAACACAAACTAAAGTCCATTCAGAGGTTCAAGGTAGGAAGAGACAATGAATAAATGGAAGAAAGAACTAAAGTAGGGAAGAAAGGCCAACATTAGTAGCGTACACGTATGACAAAACAATTAATGAAGCCGCACAAGCCATTTTTGTCAGTGTGCACCAGTGCAGCCGTCATGCCGGCCCAGAATCCTGTGCACACATGTGTCCGGTAGAGGCTTAAAGAGATTGGTAGCCTACTATTAGACTGGAGGGAGGGGCCACACCCTGGAAGGAAAACACAAGAAATAAAGTGCCGGCTCATATCAACACTTTTGGCTCTTGATCCTGATCATATAACATAAAAAGGTGACACCGCCATTAAAAAGAGTCTGGAGACAATTTAATGAATCCGCCAGAGTTTCCGGTTTCAAAAGCAGCATGTGGAAAGTGCTGCTTGCTGTTAGACGCCAAGAAGAAATCATCATCATTGGAAACACTTCAGTAAAGTCTTACTTTCGTGTGCAACTACGGAGGCGCATTAATTCTGATGCATGTGTAAAATTGTAAGAGGGCAGAAAAGCTTAGTCTTATAATTTAAAACATGTCCTGAAGACAAATACTAATTGTCATAACACAGTTGTCCCTCGTTTGTTGTTTTCAATTGATTCTAAACATGACCGCAATGAATGAAGTAGGAATCTCTCATTATAAATCATAAATATTTTCATAGCTCAAGCGTAAAAAACTTTGACCTTCTAAAAACGTTTTTCAACATTAAGAGAGCAATTTAGACATGAAACAACACCCATTAGTCACCTTTATAGGCTCTTAATTTATATAGTAATGCTGCCTAAGACTGAGCCAATCAGTGGCCACAATACTGAACAGTGCGCTGACTGGTTTGGTCTCATCGAGATACCAATAATACGACTATAGTATTGACACTTTCAGTATATCTGTAGAATTGTAGAATACCGTATTTCCTTGAATTGCCGCCGGGTATATAGTATGCGCCTGCCCAAAATTACTGCCGGGTCAAACTCGTTTTGCAAAATATAATTTTCATTAGCGCATGTCTAGAATTTCCTCCGGGTCAAACTCGTTTCGCCAAATAATTAGCATATGCCTATAGTTTCCGCCAGGTCAAACTCGTCACGTCACAAGTAACACTTCACCTGTCATCATTTTCAAAATAGAGGAGACTGATTTCAATCATTTGAAATCGCATAAAGGGAAGAAGATTAAGAGCTATTCAGTAGGATTTAAGGCCCAAGCTATTGAATATGCTAAAAAGAACAGTAAGCAGCTATGTTTTACTAATATATCATAGCTGCGTGTGTCAAATATGAGTCATTAAATGACTATCGCCTCCTGGTGGTAGAGGGCGCTAGTGAGCCTTCTTGCGACAACTCGGCTGCAGAAGAAGAGAACACAAGCAGCAAGAGTGAGCAGCGTGTGTTTATTTTTCCCTCTCGCTTGCACTTTTAACATGGAAGATTACATATCTAAAATAAAACAGTTTTCTAAACTGGACTTTCAATCGAAGCAGGAGGTAATAAAGGAAGATCTCCATCGAGACAGAGAGACTTTTAAAACTGAAGAAAGATAAGGAAGACTTCTATAAACAAGTTATCGATGCTTTTGATCAGAAGGAGCTGCGCATAGACTTCATTTATAAGTAAAGGTAAGACCATAATAATGTTTTTTTAAATTAAATGTGCTTTTTATGATGGCATCCTTACATCACACTCAAATTTATAAGCGCAGGCCTAAATTTACCGCAAGCCTTTGGTGAGCGCCGGAGTGAGAAAAGGTTTTAAATTATTTAGTGCCCCAGCGGGAATTCAAGGAAATACGGTATGCTTTAAAATAATATCAAATTCTGCGATGTGTTGAAGCC
Organism: Nerophis ophidion; assembly: GCF_033978795.1. Classification (NCBI taxonomy): domain Eukaryota; kingdom Metazoa; phylum Chordata; class Actinopteri; order Syngnathiformes; family Syngnathidae; genus Nerophis; species Nerophis ophidion. The sequence continues at coordinate 9,299,261 of NC_084636.1, read as the reverse complement.
GCAATATATGAAGCGCAATGAGGCGAGGGACGACTGCGCCCTCAAAACAAGTAACTCTCGTGGAATAAATACTGCAAGTATGTTAACTCAATTCTCACCTGTTGTGCTGGACTGCCTGGGATAGTCTTGTTATCGCTTCGGTGGAACGCGTTCTGAGCACTGATGGACACAACATTTATATAATTCCACAGGTTTTTAATGCACTTTACATGCTACAAAAGTGTCAACTCACTGAGCAAAGCCGATAAAATCTTCATGCTTGGTGTTAATATAAGCAAGCTGCATGTCGATGAGCAGCGAGATCTGAGGAAGAAGAGACGTATATTAAGTCGGAGGGGAACAAAGTCGAGCTATCTGGTAATAGAAAACAAATGTGCCAGTCCAAATGTGCGTGACTGACCTGATCTCGGCATGTGCTCTCTTGTTCTCGAATTTCAGCGGCGACAATTCGCTCCGTTTCATCCCGCAGTTTGGGAAAGGAGCTAAGCTTTAGGGAGAAGTCTGTTAGATACGGCCAAGTTTTGTTGTTTACGGTGGCACTTAGTGCTGATATGTACCTTATTGATGCACTCATACACGGTGGCCGCGAGCTCTTTACTGACCATATCGACAAATTCAAAACATGGCCCTTTCAGCCGTGAGATCTGCTTCTTCACGATGGCCTGGAAAGCCATGTCGGGGGTGAACAGACCTGTCCTGTAGTGCACCGGGAGGTGAGTGATGTCAACTAAAAGTCAGGAAACAATAACAGCAACCATCAAGGATGCAAGCACCTGACACCGTGGATGTTCCTGATGGCGTAGGCGATCTCTTGCCGCAGCTTCCTCTCATCGCACTTCATCTGTCACAGAAACAACACAGGCAATATATAATGAAAGAGAAAAAAAACCTTCTACTACCACTAGTACTTCAAGATAAGTTAAAGTTAAAGTTAGAGTACCATTGATTGTCACACACACACACACACTAGGTGTGGTGAAATGTGTCCTCTGCATTTGACCCATCCCCTTGATCACCCCCTGGGAAGTGAGGGGAGCAGTGAGCAGCAGCGGTGCCTCGCCCGGGAATCATTTATGGTGATTTAACCCCCAATTCCAACCCTTAATACTGAGTGCCAAGCAGGGAGGCAATGGGTCCCATTTTTTTTTATAGTCTTTGGTATGACTCGGCTAGGGTTTGAACTCACAATGTACCGATCTCAGGGCAGACACTCTAACCCAGGGGTCACCAACGCGGTGCCCGCGGGCACCAGGAAGCCCGTAAGGACCAGATGAGTCGCCCGCTGGACTGTTCTAAAAGTAGCTCAAATAGCAGCACTTACCAGTGAGCTGCCTCTATTTTTTAAGTTGTATTTATTTACTAACAAGCTGGTCTCGCTTTGCTCGACATTTTTAATTCTAAGAGAGACAAAACTCAAATAGAATTTAAAAACCCAAAAAAATATTTTAAAGACTTGGTCTTCACTTGTTTAAATAAATGCATTTATATTTTTACTGTGGGTCTTATAACTTTCAGAAAGACAATTTAAGAGAAAAAATACAACTTTAAAAATGATTTTAGGATTTTTAAACACATATACCTTTTTACCTTTTAAATTCCTTCCTCTTCTTTCCTGACAATTTAAATGAATGTTCAAGTATTTTTTTATTGTTTATTGTAAAGAATAATAAATACATTTTAATTTAATTCTTCATTTTAGCTTCTGTTTTTTCAACAAAGAATATTTGTGAAATATTTCTTCAAACTTATTATGATTAAAATTAAAAAAAAATATTCTGGCAAATCTAGAAAATCTGTAAAATCAAATTTAAATCTTATTTCAAAGTGGATTTTAACCTATTTAAAACATGTTATCAAAATTCTAAAATTAATCTTAATCAGGAAAAATTACTAATGATGGGGCGGTTTAGTTCGGTTGGTAGAGTGGCCGTGCCAGCAACTTGAGGTTTGCAGGTTCGATTCCCGCTTCCGCCATCCTAGTCACTGCCGTAGTGTCTTTGGGCAAGACATTTACCCACCTGCTCCCAGTGCCACCCACACTGTTTTGAATGTAACTTAGATATTGGGTTTCACTATGTAAAGCGCTTTGAGTAACTAGAGAAAAAGCGCTATATAAATATAATTCACTTCACTTTCATAAATTATTTTTTTAATTTTTTCAAAAATATTCGAATTAGCTAGGTTTTCTCTTTATTTTTTTCCGTTTGAATTTAGAATTTTAAAGAGTCGAAATTGAAGATAATCTGTGTTTCAAAATTTAATTTTCAATTTTTTCGTGTTTTCTCCTCTTTTAAACCGTTCAATTAAGTGTTTTTTTCATCATTTATTCTTTACAAAAAACGTTCCATAAAAGGAAAAAAAATGTTCGACAGAATGACAGACAGAAATACCCATTTTTTTATATATATATATAGATTTATTTATTAAAGGTAAATTGAGCAAATTGGCTATTTCTGGCAATTTATTTAAGTGTGTATCAAACTGGTAGCCGTTCGCATTAATCAGTACCCAAGAAGTAGCTTTTGGCTTCAAAATGGTTGGTGACCCTGCACTAACCACTAGGCCTCTGAGTAGTAAGATAACTGCCCTTACACCAGTCTTTTTCAACCGTTTTTGAGCCAAGGCACATTTTTATCATTGAAAAAATGCAGAGGCACACCACCCGCAGAAAACATTAAAAATGAAACTCAGCAGATATTGACAGTAAAAAGTTGTCCTCGCAAGTGTTGGGTATGAATTCAAATCATAACTAAGCATACATCACTATAACTCTTGTCTCAAAGTACTGTCACCAACTGTCACATCACGCCGCAACTTATTTTGAGCTTTTTGCTGTTTTTCTGTATGTAGTATTTTAGTTCTTGTCGTTTGATGGCTTTTCCTGTTTTATTGTTTTTTTCCTGGAGCAGTTTGATTTCTTCCCTGAGCACTATTCCCCACACCTGCTTTGCTTTAGCAATCTTTATTATGTAAGTTCTTACTATCCTTGTACGGATGTAAGCCCTGTCTGTAAGTCTTTGCTGTTGTCCAGAATTCAGTTTTTATTTACTTTGTAGCCAGTTCAGTTTTAGTTTCATTCTGCAAAGCCATCCCTAAACTTCAATGCCTTTTCTTAGCGGCACTCACCTTTTGTTTATTTTTGGTTTAAGCATTAGATACCTTTTGACCTGCACACTGCCTCCAGGTGACATCTGCATATTGTGATGACGACAAAGCCAATTAGCTACCTGCTGCCACCTACTGATATGGAAGAGTATTACAGAGTATTACACGGTTACTCTGCCGAGCTCTAGACAATACAGAAATTCAACAACGGCACATTATTTGTGGACTATAATTTCTGGTTTGCAAAAAATATTTTTAACACAATTAGGTGAAACGACATAATCTCCCACAGCACAATAGACTGTATCTTGCGGCACAGTAGTGGTTGAAAAACACTGCTCCACACAGCACCACCAGTCAAAAACAACACATAATTTGCAGACTATAACTACCGTATTTTTGAAATATAAGTCGCAGTTTTTTTCATAGTTTGGCCGGGGGTGCGACTTATACTCAGGAGCCACTTATGTGAGAAATTATTAACACATTACCGTAAAATATCAAATAATACTATTTACCTCTTTCACGAAAGAGACTAGACGTATAAGATTTCATCTGATTTTGCAATTAAGAGTGACAGATTGTTTGGTAAACGTATAGCATGTTTTATATGTTATAGTTATTTGAATGACTCTTACCATGATATGTTACGTTAACATACCAGGCACCTTCACAGTTGGTTATTTATGCCTCATATAACGTACACTTATTCAGCCTGTTGTTCACTATTCTTTATTTATTTTAAATTGCCTTTCAAATGTCTATTATTGGTGTTGGGTTTTGTCAAATAAATTTCCCCCTAAAATGCGACTTATATACGTTTTTTTTCCATCTTTATTATGCATTTTCGGCATGTGCGACTTATACTCCGGAGCGACTTATACTCCGGAGCGACTTATACTCCGGAGCGACTTATACTTTGCAATAAATATGTTTTGCCCCAAATAGGTGAAATTAGATCATCTCCCACGACACACCAGACTGTATCAACCCAACCAGTGGAACCTGGAATTACGAATCCCTCTTTTTGCAAACTTTTCGATGTCTCAAGTATTTGGTCGAGCCAGGTATACCTCTGTGGGCAAACCATGTCCTTGTGTACGAATGCTACGTTAATTCATTTTGTGTCCTGCTGGCTGCCATTTTGTGCTTGCTCGCAGTGTGTGAATGTGAGTGTGGATGTTGTCTGTCTATCTGTGTTGGGTGTACTCCGCCTTCCGCCCAAATGCAGCTGAGATTGGCGCCATCACACCCCGCTACCCCAAAAGGGACAAGCGTTAGAAAATGGATGGATGGATGGATCTGCAAACTCTACTAAGGCACAACTGATCCACCGCATCATGTTATGTGGCCCATGAAAGCTTGGCAATAAGAAGACACTTCATCTTTCTTGCTAAATGTATTTAAATTTTGACAGGAAAAAAAAAGTACTGCATGTAACAGCAGCTATTTGGGTCCCAAATCAACATTAAGAAAGTCAGTGACCTCACTATTCGAGTGGGTGACATTGTTATCACCAGGAAAGATGAGATCACCTACCGAAGTTCCATTCTAGAGGCTAATCTTTCCTATGATAAAATGGCAACCAAGGTAATCAAAAAGGTCAACCAAAGAACGAGATTTCTCTACAGAATCTCCTCTCTGGTCAACAAAAGCACTCATTCAACCCTTTTTCGATTACGCATGCACCTCCTGGTACCCCAGCACCTCCAATACCCTCAAATCTAGACTCCAAACATCCCAGAACAAGCTAGTCAGGTTACTTCTAGACCTTCACCCCAGATCACACCTCACTCCTACCCACTTCTCCAAAGTGGGCTGGCTCAAGGTGGAGGACAGAGTAAAACAACTTGCACTGAGCTTTGTCTATAAAATCCGCTACACCTCCTTGATAGCGAAGTACATGTCAAACTACTTCCATAACGTAAATGACCGCCATAACCACAACACCAGGGGGAGCTCCACAAACCACGTTAAACCCAGATTTCGATCTAACAAAGGTTTTAACTCATTCTCCTTCTATTCCACATCAATGTGGACTGCACTCCCAACAGGTGTAAAAGTAAGTGCATCTCTACTCTCCTTCAAAACCGCACTAAAAGAACACCTCCAGGCAACTATAACCCTAGACTAACACCCTCACCCCACCACATCAAACCTACCAGGATTGTAAATAATCAAATGTACAGTATATACTTGTTCTTATGCTTTCTGAGCTCACTATGTTCACTGCTTGCTGTACATACCCTACGAAGTCAGACTTACACTATTTCAATGTCCATTTTTCAGATGATATAATTGTTGATGACTGAAGTGCTGATATCAACCAAACCTAACCCCCCACCCGCCCGAACCCCCTACACATTCCGCCCCCCGGATTGTAAATAATGTAAATAATTCAATGTATATACTCCTAGATTAACTTGTGTGATGACTGTATTATGCTGATAGTATATATTTGTACCATGAATTGATTAACGTGGACTCCAACTTAAAAAAGTTGAAAAACTTATTCGGGTGTTACCATTTAGTGGTCAATTGTACGGAATATGTACTGTACTGTGCAATCTACTAATAAAAGTCTCAATCAAACAATAAATCAATTCTTAATGTAATATAAGGGGTTAGTGCGTCTGCCTCACAATACGAAGGTCCTGAGTAGTCTGGGGTTCAATCCCAGGCTCGGGATCTTTCTGTGTGGAGTTTGCATGTTCTCCCCATGACTGCGTGGGTTCCCTCCGGGTACTCCGGCTTCCTCCCACCTCAAAGACATGCACCTGGGGATAGGTTGATTGGCAACACTAAATTGGCCCTAGTGTGTGAATGTGAGTGTGAATGTTGTCTGTCTATCTGTGTTGGCCCTGCGATGAGGTGGCGACTTGTCCAGGGTGTACCCACCTTCCGCCCGATTGTAGATGAGACAGGCACCAGCGCCCCCCACGACCCCAAAGGGAATAAGCGGTAGAAAATGGATGGATGGATGGATGGATAGATGCAAAAATGGATTCAATTATTTTGGTCATTGTAACCCATTTTCAAATTAATTCTAAAATAGTTGAAATGTATTTGCTTGCCACCTTGACCTGTGATTTCAAATCAGGTTTGTAGGTAAACAATGATAATGATCAAATAGATTGGCAATTGTTTAAAAACATGACGTGCTTATACTCTAAATGTATATGCTTATATCATAAATGTTTCAAAGCGGCCCTATAAAAGTAGACATAACTGTGATGTGGCCAATGATGAAAGTGAATTGGAAAACCATATTCTAAGGGATAAAAACCCTCAAGCAAGTACCTGTGGGTTAAGAACAATATCTGACCCCAGGTGGCTGACATAAATGTTGAGTCATCATTATAACCTATCTACTTTTACAATTGTTGTCATTTTAAGACGTTTTTTTCAAAGTTGACCGCACTGTGGAAAAAACCTATAATGCAGGAAGCCGTAAATCTCAGGGCGTCAGTGGGGATTTGTGGGTAGTGGCTAAGTCAAAATGCAGCAGGTTCGCGATGCATGATGAAAAACAGGAAACGTACTTTTCGCAGTTCATATGGGAAGCGCTCATGGAATAGTCGGTTGATCCTGGCACCGCCTGACAGGTTCACAGTGTCTACTTCATCTGCTGAGCCCTCGATGAACTTCTCAACGTTGCCAGCCAGGTGCTGCACGAGCCTGTGAAGACAAAGACGTATTAGGTGGCGTGAGGCAAAATACCATACCAACGTAGACCTGCGTAGCGAGTGACTGACTTGATGAGTGCTTTGGTCCTGCCAATGGCGTCGTCACTATCATACAGTTTACACTCTTCAACTTCTTTACTGATGGACACAAGCTGACACTGCAGCTGGCTGTGCAGCGCAGGCAGACTTTCCCAGATGTGCTTTGTCAGTTGCTGCAAAGAAACGCCGTTGAAGCCACAATGCACACGACATTACCTCTATGTGCTTCTGTAACCTGGTTGAGGGTCTTCTGTAAATACGGCGTGCCCATCCTGTCGCACATGTCTCTGTAAGCCGGGTGGGACAGGAAGAAGTTCTTCTCCGCAATCAGGGCTGCCTCTATATCCTTTTTCCCGTTGATGTCCTTCTGACTGCGGTTCACCAGCCCGATATAACCTTGGGGAGGAAAAGGAAGAGAATGTGATCAGTGTGAGGAACTGAATAGCATGTGATACTCCATTTTTTTCAGGTTGTATAATCTTAAAGCAACTGTCAGCAAATTTGGACCTGTGTGAAGTTTGGGCCCCTTATCATTGGATAATAATAAGACATTAATAACAAAACTAGAATAGTTGCGCATACATTTTTTGCAGCACAAACGATTGGGACAAGTTTGTTTTGACCATGTGGGGCACCGGGGGTTGGGTATTAATTTTAAAATGTTAACAAAAAAACTATAATATTTCCAGCCATCCATCCATTTTCTACCGCTTGTCCTTTGTAAGTTGCAGGGGGTGCTGGAGCCTATCTCAGCTGCATTGAATTTACCATGAATTAATTAACGTGGACCCCGACTTAAACAAGTTGAAAACATTTAGTGGTCAATTGTACGGAATATGTACTGAACTGTGGAATCTACTAATAAAAGTTTCAATCAATTTATCAAAACATCCTGGACTAGTGTAGTCCCGATACCAACATTTTGGTACCGGTATCAAAATTATTTAGATACTTTTCAGTACGTTTTAATACTTTTCTAAATAAAGGGGACCACGAAAAATGGCATTATTTTAACAAAAAATCTTACGGTACATTAAACATATGTTTCTTATTGCAAGTTTGTCCTTAAATAAAATAGTGAACATACAAGACAACTTGTCTTGTATTAGTAAGTACAGAAACAAAGACTCCTAATTTAGCTGCTGACATATACAGTAACATATTGTGTCATTTAAAATTCTATTATTTGTCAAAATTATGAAGGACAAGTGGTAGAAAATTAATTATTAATCTACTCTTTCATTCATTGTTAACATCTGCTTACTTTCTCTTTTAACATGTTATATCTACACTTCTGTTAAAATATAATGATCACATACTCTTTTGTTTGATACTTTACATTCGCTTTGGATAATACCACAAATTTGGGTATCATTCCGATACCAAGTCGTTACAGGATCATACATTGGTCATATTCAAAATCCTCATTTGTCCAGGGACATATTTCCTGAGTTTATAAACATCATATTAATTAAAAAAAAAAAAAAAAGACGATGTTGTGATGCCAAAAAGTATCGACGTAATCATAGTAGTATCGACTAGATATGCTCCTGTCTCTGGTATCTTTACAGTGGATGTCAGGTGTAGACCCACCCATGACGTTTGTTTACATTTTGACGCCGGTGAGCTACGGTGTGTAGTGAAGCATGTTCGGCTGTCTCTCGTCCTGCAGGGATGATACTTGTAAGAAACTTACTTTATTTGTCGCCATGGAGACCAAGATTAACGATTTAGAAGTGGCTAAAACACTGCTGACTGCAGCTGGACTTTTGATGCTAGCTAGCTCACCATGTGTTAAAGTACCTCTTTCGGTTGACGTTTCAGTGTTATAACTTCACCTTTATCTTTAGTTTTTAAGCCAAAATGCGTCCGTTCTCCCTTTTCTGTCCACACACTGTGTCTGCTTGTAAGTACTCTGTGGTTGTGCGCTACAGAACATGCTCCTCTGCTTTTAAACCAGCAAAGTCACGACGTGGCACTGGTACTTTTCAGAGGCGGTACAGTACCGAATATGATTCATTGATATCACGGTACAATACTAATACCGGTATACCGTACATCCCTCATGGCAGAGTGACAAAAAAAATTGCAGCACAAACAATTGCGACACGTTTGGGGAGATTTTGACATGGTTGGTGGGCTGGTTTTTGAATAATAACACGTTAAATGCATGTTCATAACATAACTATAAACATTAACATCCATCCATTTCCTACCGCTTGTTCCCTTTGGGTTGCGGGGGGCGCTGGTGCCTATCTCAGCTACATTCGGGCGGAAGGCATCGTACACCCTGGACAAGTCGCCACCTCATCGCAGGGCCAACACAGATAGACAGACAACATTCACACTCACATTCACACACTAGGGCCAATTTAGTGTTGCCAATCAACCTATCCCCAGGTGCATGTCTGTGGAGGTGGGAGGAAGCCGGAGTACCCGGAGGGAACCCACGCATTCACGGGGAGAACATGCAAACTCCACACAGAAAAATCCCTAGGACTACTCAGGACCTTCGTATTGTGAGGCAGACGCACTAACCCCTCTGCCACTGTGAAGCCCAAACATTAACATAAATAGAATTAAAGAATATCATAAAAACTATAATAGACAAAAAAATTGCAGCAAAAAAATTTGGGACAAGTTTGAGGAAATTTTGACAAAGGGGGGCTAGTTATGAATGATAAAATGTTAACACAAAAAACTATAATAGACATAAAACAGCACAAAATAATGGGAAAAGTTAGGGGGATGTTGACAAGGGTGTCAAGGGACTGCATGACAGAAAATGTATTTAAAATATCTTAAAAACTGTAATGGACACAACAATTTTTACGGCACGAACGTAGAACAAACAAATTATAGTGTTATTTTAATATTTTCAATGACAAGGGGGTCTTCACACAGCAAAATACTGGTGCAGCGGGTCGATATGTCCCATTACGTGCTTGTCAATTCCCCGCTCAGCTGCAAATTCTAAAAAATTACATTTAGCCCCAGGACTAATACAGTGGTCTATACTTTTCGTTAGTGATACTTTCCAAAAGGTCCAAAAGTCTGTAAGAAATATCTAATTATTCGGTTTCAGACACCCACAAATATGAACACCAAATATCTTTACAGTAATCATTTAATAATCATAGTTTCAGATTCAATTGTGAAATACATATGAATGATTAATAAAATTGATAAATTAACATTAAAAAAACCTAACTTACTAACTGCTTCGGGTCGTTTTTTAAAATTAAATAGTGTTTCTCACCTTTTATGTAAAAGTGCTGTCACTCACAACTTTCATTGTTTCCATGGTGGTTTAATTTGCAGTCGGACTCAAATTAAAATAAAAGCACAGATTGAGTTACAAACACAGGAGGTTCTATGTTTGGGGAAACCATTATACGAACTTGTTTTAAATTTTGTAAATTATCCAAAACGTCACCATTGAGTTATTGAGTCTGTTTAGCTCATGGGTGTCAAACTCTGTCCCGCGGGCCAAATTTGGCCCGCCGTGTAATTTCATTTGGCCCTAGAGGCAATAATAAATTAACATTAGAGCTGGCCCGCCGGTATTATACAGTGGCGGTGCCGCTGTATTACCGTATTCAACGCTAATTTTCATACTTGCCAACCCTCCCAATTTTTCCAGGAGAATCCCGAATTTCAGTGCCCCCCCCCCCCGAAAATCTCCCGGGGCAACCATTCTCCCGAATTTCCACCCGGACAACAATATTGGGGGCGTGCCTTAAAGGCACTGCTTTTAGCATCCTCTACAACCTGTCGTCACGTCTGCTTTTCCTCCATGCAAACAGCGTGCCGGCCCAGTCACGTAATATATGCGGCTTCTACACACACACACACACAAGTGAATGCAAGGCATACTTGGTCAACAGCCATACAGGTCACACTGAGGGTGGCCGTATAAACAACTTTAACACTGTTAAACCACACTGTTAACCCACACCAAACAAGAATGACAAACACATTTCGGGAGAACATCCGCACCGTAACACAACATAAACACAACAGAACAAAGAGCCAGAACCCCTTGCAGCACTAACTCTTCCAGGACGCTACAATATACACCCCCACTACCAACAAAACTCGATTTTGCATGTCACTATAAAGTTAAATAGGCCTTGCTTGTTCAATATTCAATGCAAAACTTGTTTGGGTCCCGCGGCTTTGTTCAGTTTAGAATTTTGGCCCACTCTGTATTTGAGTTTGACACCCCTGGTTTAGCTGATTGAAGAGCTAGCTTCCATAGCTCGTGGGTCAAAGATGATCATTTTTGTTTTGTTTCAGCCATTTTACTGCCGTGTGACAGGAACCGCTTGGAAGCAATTAAGGTATGCAAATAAATATTGACAAAATCTTTTGTACCGGTATATATCTGAGACCTACAGTCCAGTGCGACTAATACGTACAAATATTTATTTCTTCTCAAATTTGGTGGGCGCGGCTTGAATACTGGTGCGCTCTCTAGCCCAGAAAGTATGCTATTTGTATGACAGTTAAGAAAGTTAAAATGTTACTTCAAACAATGCCTATTCATCCCTTTTCTACCGCTTGTCCCTTTTGGGGTCGCGGAGGGTGCTGGAGCCTCAACCAATGCCTAGGCAGTTAATAAAGCTAATAAAAAGGCAACAGTTTGAGCCTGACACGGTTTCCTATGAGAAAAACAATTTGACAAAGTCCAGCGAGAATGACAAAATCAGCTGTTTACAAAAGTAAGAGGTGTAACAGCATTAGGCTCCATGACTAAAGCTCACTTTCTGTGCGGCTGACTTCAGGGGCTTTTCCGTGGATAATGCATTAGCTTTTTGGAAGAAGCATGAAGAAGGTGCACCTGGTTGTGCTTCACTGGCCTCATTTCATCACGCGTAAACACCCGCCTACCTCTTCGTAGTGGAAGCAGCTTGTTCTCAAGTATTTCCCGTGCATCTGTTCCTTCATCCATCAGGTCCAGCATGGTGATCACTCCCATCGTGCGCCGACCTAAAAAGTGCAGCAAAATGAGACTTAAAGGCTTACTGAAACCCACTACTCCCGACTACGCAGTCTGATAGTTTATATACAGTATCAACGATGAAATCTTAACATTGCAACAACACATGCCAATACGGCAGGTTTAGTTTACTAAATGTCTCGGGTTGTAGCGGACATTTTTTTCCAGCCCGATCACAGCTATAAGTAGTATGCTTTAATCGCATAATTACAAAGTATTCTGGAAATCTGTGCTGCAGAATCTTTTGCAATGTGTTCAATAATAACGGAGACGTCAAAGAAGAAACATGTAGGTGGGAAGCGGTGTATTGCAGCTGCCTTTGGCAACACAAACACAGCCGGTGTTTCCTTGTTTACATTCCGGAAGGTGAAGCTTTACTATGGAACAGAGCGGTCAAGCGAACATGGTTCCCGACATGTCAACCGGCAGGTTTCGGTGAGAAAATCGTGGTAATAAGTCGGCTCTTACCGTAGACATGAGCGGAGCTTGCATCGTTCCTCGCGCACCTGTCAGAGGCAGCTACGTGGCTTCCCTCAGAGACACTGGCGGTCACAAGACCTGTGGCCACACCCCTCCGACTTTCAGGTACGACAGTATAATCTCACTACAACACCAGTAACACAATAAGCAGATAAGGGATTTTCCAGAATTATCCTAGTAAAGGTGTCTAATAACATCTGAATGGCTCCCACTGCCCTGTCTTTTTTTCCCCCCTAGTACTTCACTCTAACTTTCCTCATCCACAAATATTTCATCTTTGCTCAAATTAATGGGGAAATCGTCGCTTTCTCGGTCCGAATCACTCTCGCTGCTGGTGGCCATGATTGTAAACAATGTGAGGACCTCCACAACCCGTGACGTCACGCGCACATCGTCTGCTCCTTCCGGTACAGGAAAAGCTTTTTTATTAGCGACCAAAAGTTGCGAACTTTATCGTCGATGTTCTCTATTAAATCCTTTCAGCAAAAATATGGCAATATCGCGAAATGATCAAGTATGACACATAGAATGGACCTGCTATCCCCGTTTAAATAAGAAAATCTCATTTCACTAGGCCTCTAAAAAGCTGTGGTTGACGAATGGCTTAGGCGTAGTCGACTCACCCAGCGGGTCCACGTCTTTGGCCAGTTTGAGCGCGTCCGAGGTGGCCAGGTCCATGTTGGCGGGCGTCACGGCCAGGATGAGGCAGTTCTTCTTAGAGATGTACTGCATGATCATGTCTCGTATCTGGTATTCGATGTCCGGCGGCTGGTCGCCCACGGGCACCTTGGTGATGCCCGGCAGGTCCACGAGAGTCAGGTTGAGCACTGTGCATGACAAAACGTTATAAAAGAGACTTGACTTGAAAGTGAATATGTTAAGATAAAGAGCAGGCACACAAGCTACCGTTAGGGGAATAAATCCGCAGGTTAATGGGGATGGGAGAGATGCCTTTATTGGATCCGGTGAGTCGGTGAGTTTCAGCCTCAATTTCCTGGCGGATCTCATCAAAATCTGTGAACTTCTTTCCCCGGCAGTGTAAAAATTCACCGTACTCTAGGGAGACACAACATATCCGAGCAAAGACTTTGAATACAAGGACTATCTTGTGTTGTACACTGTTTTGGTGGTTTAATGATCGAGGGAACACAATGATAACATGCCAGTGGAGAATGTTGGAGAACGCAAGGCCAAACAGTCCTTACTTTTCTCTCCTGTTTGCCTACAACTGTGCCATCTAGTGGAGGCTTTTGACATGTTCTGCAAATATTTAACTATCTACATTCCAACAGTCAATTGTTTCTGAAAGCAGCAGACCATGAATGACTGTCCTGTCTACTAACAGATTGCCAACAACATTTGAGTTGGAGGTCAAAAATAGTCGCTATTAACAGACATAAGCCGCATAAACGGGTCTCCAAATGTTGATTTTTAATCAGGTAGGCAAAAGCAATATATTTGTAAAACCTATTGAGGGAAAACAACAAACATTTCAGTTTTGTGCTGACAGATACTTTCCCATCACATTACTATTTTTGTCCGTCAAAACATTCTTTTCAGTGGGGGCCTGATTCTAGTTGGTAATGTGATGCAGGATGTGTTGAATTATATTTAAAAGTTTGAGCTGCATGCCACAAACTGCTTCCATGTATAGACTTTGGACCCTCCTGGCTGGGCACATATCAGGAATTCAGTGTTTCCGATAAATTTTTTTTTGGTGGCCCGCCCACAAATTGATTTGGCGCTACTTGTTCACCGTTACTCACAACTAGTAAAACGTCTTTTGGGCGTATCGGGTGCTGCTCTGTGCCCCTCCCCCATCTAAAAGCACCAACGGACAGTTTTTGTTTGTGACATTTAAAACATTAAAAAAATAAAAACAGATTTGTCATTATGAACATGTTTGTTTCGCTCTTCATGTTTTTAAACGCACTTACTTCAAGTGCAGTACAGGCCAAAAGTTTGGACGCGCCTTCTCATTTCAATGCGTTTTCTTTATTCTCATGACTATTTACATTGTAGATTGTCACTGAAGGCATCAAAACTATGACACCTGTGAAGTGAGAACCATGAGCTTCAAAAGGTGACTACCGAGAGAATGCTAGGGGTGTGCAAAACAGTAATCAGAGCTAAGGGTGGCTATTTTGAAGAAACCAGAATAGAAAACATGTTTTCAGTTATTTCACCTTTTTTTGTTTCATTACTCCACGTGTTCATTCATAGTTTTGATGCCTTCAGTGACATACAGTACAATGTAAATAATCATGAAAATAAAGAAAAACGCACTGAATGAAAAGGTGTCCTAACTTTTGGCCTGCACTGTATGTAATGGCCAATTATGCAGATTTGACAATATAATAACGCCATTACTTCATTTTTGCGCTGCCACTAATAGATTTAAGGGAAACACTGGAAAAGACATGAAGTCCTGTCCATAAACATAGATGGCCTAACAGATGTGCTAATAGTTAAAGGGGACAATCGATGCAAAACCAACTTTTCGTAACTATTTTGGTGTATTTGCGATCTGCGTAAGTCCCGAAAACTTGAAATCAAACCTTGGAGGCAAGGGGGCGATATTTATAAAACAATCTTGCCTTCCTTTATAATTCCTTCGAAACAAACTGTTCGGAATTTTACCAATTTGTGACATTTTTCCAAAAAGTGACATCAACGGATATCTCCATAAATAGTAGAGATTTACCCGAAGATCGTCAATAAGTTTCTTTCTTTCTTTTCTCTGTCCCATTGTTGTGGGGCAGACTGGCTCATACATGCACATGCATACTACGCTGCTGCCATTTCTCATACAAAGTAGCGTATAGTTCTAACTTATATCTGTATATAGACTACATACAGAAGCAGTAAAAACTACAAAAAAGATAGCGGGGAGAAGATGCAGTCAAAGTGGAGCCACCAAAAAATGGCACATGCTGTAGGGGCTGTTAGAAAGCAGCCTGAAAAGGGTCTAGATATCATTAACCATGCAACATTTACAAAGTATATATAACATAAAGAACCACCACTACATACAGTATTATGTACACAAAAAGGAAGTGTTTTAAATAGAGAAAAAACAAACATAAAATGATTACTTTATTATACTGTGAGAGAAACACTTTTTAAAAAGGGAAAAGTGGCAGAGGGGTTAGTGCGTCTGCCTCACAATACGAAGATCCTGCAGTCCTGGGTTCAAATCCAGGCTAGGGATCTTTCTGTGTGGAGTTTGCATGTTCTCCCCGTGAATGTGTGGGTTCCCTCCGGGTACTCCGGCTTCCTCCCACTTCCAAAGACATGCACCTGGGGATAGGTTGACTGGCGACACTAACTTGGCCCTAGTGTGTGAATGTGAGTGTGAATGTTGTCTGTCTATCTGTGTTGGCCCTGCAATGAGGTGGCGACTTGTCCAGGGTGTACCCCGCCTTCCGCCCGATTGTAGCTGAGACAGGCGCCAGCGCCCCCCGCGACCCCAAAAGGGAATAAGCAGTAGAAAAATGAATGAAAAGCGATAGACAACATGCATGCACGTCTGATTGGGAAGTTCTGCTCACCGGCGTCCGCATAATGCAGCTGCAAGATTAAAGGCCTGCGAGTGACAATTCCTGAACCACGGGGAAGGAAGTCTCTGTCGGAGAAAACACACTGAAAAGGAGAAGGAAATGCACGTGTGGCTACACACACAGAAGACTTCTGTCTGGAGCATTAACATGACCTTAAAATAAAAAAAAGCAAAGTCTTGTGGCTGTCATGTCCTTTCCCATACAAATCATACCTCAGGATTTTTTTTAAGCGCATCCTGCCACAGAACAAATTGGGGCTGGGTGTCATAACACACAAAGACAAAGGAACTGCAAGTATCAATGCAATTTCAGGAAGGAAGGCAAAAATAAAAAGCCTTTCACGTGTGGCTGGAAACTATTCCTACTCGGTCTGCAGGGATTTCTGGATTGGTCTCTACTCTCCACCTAACCTCACCTAGCCTGTGTTTTCCAGCCTTCATTGAGCTAAGGCACGTATTTACATTAGAAAAATCTTACATTTTAGGTATTATGATTAATTTGAAGAACATTTGTCATATAAATCATATATATACATGATACAATGATTAAAATAATCAAAACTTTAGCTGTTTTACATAAGGCAAAGGAATTCCTGAAAAAAAGCATTGTATATTTTCTGTAATTCACTGATTGTTCCATATCTGACATATTGCATTAAAGTGTGGGAAAATACCTGCAAAACATTTAAATCTAATCTTCCTCTTAAAGAAGACAGTTATAAGAGTCATTACTGGAAATGCATTCAAGGAACCCACAAATTCAATATTCAACTTATTGAAATGTAATTAACTGGTAAAGTACAATATTCTAAGTTATGTATTAAGGACAAAGAACAATTCTACAACATACATTGGAAAAAGAGACAGTAATTCTAACCTACAAATAAGTGTGACTTTATATATAAAAATATAAATATACATATAGCATTTCAATTAATGGATTGATTGAAACTTTTATTAGTAGATTGCACAGTTCAGTACATATTACGTACAATTGACCACTAAATGGTAACACCCGAATAAGTTTTTCAACTTGTTTAATTCGGGGTCCACGTTAATCAATTCATGGTATTAAACATCAAAACCTCCATGATTTCCGAACCCTTTCCTCGGCGGATACATAAAAAAAACAGTAATATCGTCACAATTTGCAATGCTGCAACAGGAAGCACACAAGCTGCAAGAAATTCATTAAAGCAGTGTTTTTTAACTTGTGTCCTGTGAAATACAGTCTGGTGTGCCGTGGGAGATCGCAATTTCACCAAATTGGGTTAAAAATATTTTTCTGCAAACCAGTAGTTATAATCCGCATGCGTGCCTCTGTCTCGAGCTCGGCAGAGTAAACATCTAACACTCTTCCAAATCAGTAGGTGGCAGCAGGTAGCTAATTGCTTTGTAGATGTCGGGAATATGGTTTGTCATGGTCACAATATGCAGATGACAGCGGGAGGCAGCGTGCAGCGTGTAAAAAGGTATTTAATGCTTAAACCAAAAATAAACAAAAGGTGAGTGCCACTAAGAAAAGGCATTTACGCTTAGGGATGGCTATGCAAAACGGATCTAAAACTGAACTGGCAGCAAAGTAAACAAAAACTAAATACTGGACGACAGCAAAGACTTACAGCAGCGTGGGGTAGACGGCATTCACAAAGTACATCTGTACATGACATGACAATCAACAATGTCCACACAAAGAAGGACAAAAACAAGTTTAATAGTGTTGATTGCTAAAACAAAGCAGATGCGGGGAATGTCGCTCAAAGGAAGACACGACACTGCTACAGGAAAATACCAACAAAACAGGAAAAGCCACCAAAATAGGAGCGCAAGCCAAGAAGTTAAACACTACGCACGGGAAAATACCAAAAAAACTCCAAATGAGTCATGTGACAGGTCATGACAGCACCTACTTTGAGACAGGAGCTATATTGATGCATGCTTGGTTATGCTTTAAATTCATATTCAACAGTTGCGACAACAACTTTTTATTGTCTATTGTGTTTTATTTTTTAATGATTTCTGCTGGTTGTGCACCTCAATGAAAAAAATGTGCCTTGGCTCAAAAAAAGTTGAAAAACACAAAAACAGTGCCTTAAAGCAGTGGTTCTCAAATGGGGGTACCCGTACCCCTGGGGGTACTTGAAGGTATGCCAAGGGGTACGTGAGATTTTTTTTAAATATTCTAAAAATAGCAAAAATTTAAAAATCCTTTATAAATATATTTATTGAATAATACTTCAACAAAATATGAATGTAAGTTCATAAACTGTGAAAAGAAATGTAACAATGCAATATTCAGTGTTGACAGCTAGACTTTTTGTGGACATGTTCCATAAATATTGATGTTAAAGATTTCTTTATTTGTGAATAAATGTTTAGAATTAAGTTGATGAATCCAGATGGATCTCAATTACAACCCCAAAGAGGGCACTTTAAGTTGATGATTTATTCTATGTGTAGACATCTTTATTTATGATAGAATCACTTGTTTATTTTTCAACAACTTTTTAGTTATTTTTGTATCTTTTTTTCCAAATAGTTCAAAAAGACCACTACAAATGAGCAATATTTTGCACTCTTTTACAAATTAATAAATCAGAAACTGATGACATAGTGCTGTATTTTACTTCATCTCTTTTTTTCAACCAAAAAAGCTTTGCTCTGATTAGGGGGTACTTGAATTAAAAAAATGTTCACAGGGGGTAAATCATTGAAAAAAAGGTCGAGAACCACTGCCTTAAAGGGCCAAAGGAGGGTATTTTCAAAGTGACATATGTTACAGTTTTTTGCTCAAAATGTTATTAAAAACCTCAAGCTCATTTTCAAAAGTCTGCAAGTTCAAAATGTTTGTGGCTTTCATATTTGAGTTAAAAAAAAATAATAATAAAAAAGGTCACTGAAGGGAAGCTTACCTGCCCACAAAGTTCTCCAGGACGGAGCTCTTCCCGCAGCTTTGGCCGCCCACAACGGCGATCTGCGGCAGGAGGAGGGAGTAGCTCTGCCCGGCGCCGCTTAGGGCGTCTTGGAGGCGGTTGATCATAGAAATCATGCTGCTCAGTCAAGGTGCTGCTGGGAAGTCGGAATTTCCTAGCCGAAGAACAACCCCTGAACTCCACCTGAACTTCGACGAGGCCTGCTCGGTGTTTCAACAGCAAGCTAAAGTGAAGGGGGGGTAATTGCATTTTATATCAACCACTTCTACCTTAAAGGCCTACTGAAACCCACTACTACTGACCACGCAGTCTGATAGTTTATATATCAATGATGAAATATTAACATTGCAAATTAAAATTGCAATTTTAGATTTCCCGCAAAGTTTCCTGTTGAAAACGTGGCGGAATGATGACGTGTCCGTGTGACGTCACCGGTGGTAGCGGACATGTTCTCCCAGCACCGATCACGGCTAAAAGTAGTCTGTTTTTACCGCATAATTACACAGTATTCTGGACTCTGTGTTGCTGAATCTTTTGCAATTTGTTCAATTAATAATGGAGACTACAAAGAATAAAATTGTTGGTGGAAAGCGGTGTATTGGAGCCGACTGTAGCAACACAAACACAGCCGGTGTTTCTTTGTTTGTTGTGAAGCTTTAATATGGAACAGAGAGGTCAAGCGAACATGGTTCTCTACCACATGTCAACCGGTAGGTTTTCGGTGAGAAAATAGAGGTAATAAGTCGGCTCTTACCGTAAACATGAGCAGAACTTGTGTCGTTCCTCCTGCAGCTGTCAAAGAGGCAGCTGCGACTTTCTTGGCTCCTCCATGGCTTCCTTCAGAGACACTGGCGGTCACCACACCCCTCCGACTTTCAGGTATGACTATATAATCTCACTAAAACACTTGTAACACAATAAGCAGATAAGGGATTTTCCAGAATTATCCAAGTAAATGTGTCTAATAACACCTGAATCGCTCCCACTACTCTCGTCTTTTTTTTGTTCTAGTCCTTCACTCTCACTATCCTCATCCACGAAGCTTTCATCCTCGCTCAAATTAATGGGGAAATTGTCGCTTTCTCGGTCCAAATCGCTCTCGCTGCTGGTGGCCATGATTGTAAACAATGTGAGGATGTGAGGAGCTCCACCACCCGTGATGTCACGCGCACATCGTCTGCTACTTCCGATACAGGCAAGGCTTTTTTTATTAGCGACCAAAAGTTGCAAACTTTATCGTGGATGTTCTCTACTAAATCCTGTCAGCATAAATTAGGCAGTATCGCGAAATGATCAAGTATGACACATAGAATGGACCTGCTATCCCCGTTTAAATAAGAAAATCTCATTTCAGTAGGCCTTTAAAGGCGACATAACGCTGTCATCGTCAGTTGCGTTCAAGGTGTCTTCCGGTGGCACATTTTTGGGAGTGTTGCGTTCACGTGCAACACTCCATCCCGCAGTTGCCCCTAGCAACGCCGGAGTACAAGTATTTCAGAAAAACCATTGAAATTCAACACCACTTTTTCGTTGAACGGTCGAGTGAACTCTTACTAACGCCTAGGTAACGCAATTAAAAAGTTATCGTTGCAAATATACGCGTCAAAAAAAGGCGGTATGGGCGTGTTGCTAGCTTGTTGATAGCAAGTTCACGGGGCGGCTAGCAAAAAAGAATGTGGGGTTGCGGCTGTTAATACAATTTGAAGATCATTTTCCGCTCGTTCGGCTCACTATTTACGTAGCTCAAGTTCCGCCTTACCTCCGTGGAGACATTTAGCAGCGTGTCCACGGCGCTGAGTGGGCTCCACGGCGGAGAGAAGCAGTAGGGGAAGACGGGGGGGAAAAAAACTTTTTTGACAGCTTGCTAACGGGCGCAATGTGAGTGCGCATGCGCGGAATTTAACACATTTGCGTTACTCATGCGTGCAATGTCAGGCAAGTTGTGGTTAAAGTTATACATGTATCCCATTTAATCTACTTAAATGGATTCTGCTGGCTATGTTGTATTAAAAAAAAAGAAGCGAACCAGGAGGCAAGAGCCCAGCACTCTCTAAATCAGTGTTTTTCAAGCACTGTGCCGCGGCACACTAGTGTTCCGTGGGAGATTATCTAGTTTCACCTATTTGGGCTAGAAATATTTTTTGCAAACCAGTAATTATAGTCTGAAAATTACTTACTCTTCCATATCAGTAGGTGGTAGACGGTAGCTAATTGCTTTGTAAATGTCAAAAACCGCGGGAGGCAGTGTGCAAGTAAAAAAAGGTGTCTAATGCTTAAACCAAAAATAAACAAAAGGTGAGTGCCCCCCAAAAAAGGCATTAGAGCTTAAGGAAGGCCCAGTGGCCTAGTGGTTAGAGCAGTGTTTTTCAACCTTTTTCGAGCCAAGGCACATTTGTTGCGTTGAAAAAATGCGGAGGCACACCAGCAGCAAAAATCATTAAAAAACAAAACTCAGGTGAGTGTCACCTGAGTTTTGTTTTTTAATGATTTTTGCTGTTGGTGTTCCTCCGCATTTTTTCAACGCAACAAATGTGCCTTGGCTCGAAAAAGGTTGAAAAACACACCTCTAAATAACTCTTCCTCATTCCTGGCTAGTGAGGTGTGAGGGGACTAACTGCAGTGCAGAGAAACACTTGAAGCTAAATCAGGAATGAAAAAAATGCAAAATATTTTGGCAACAGGGAGCGTCACGTTTTGGTGGACTATAAAATAAGATGCTTTAATTAATACAGAATATGCGGTGCTTTATAACTTATAAATGATTCCCGGGCGCGGCCACCGCTGCTGCTCACTGCAGCCCTCACACATGGGGATGGGTCAAATGCAGAGGATAATTTCACCGCACCTAATTGTTGG